>NW_026111601.1:0-15000 GCF_024679095.1 Eriocheir sinensis
TAATAATAATAATAATAATAATAATAATATAATAATAAATAATACTAAAACAAATGATTACTGCTCATACTGACAATGGTGGTATACTCTAAATATCTTCTTCCTCTCGTGATGTGAGCTATGGCTTATCCAAACTGAACAAGGAGCAAGGAAGCGGCAAAGGATCAGTCAAAGAAGGAGCAAATGAAAACCTAAAGGAAAAAATAAATAAAGGATGAAGATAAGACTTGAAGACAGAACGAATAAAAGACAAAAGAGGAATGGACAGTAGGCTAGGGAAGGCCTTTTACCGTCCTGTAGGAGGAAGGTAGCCAGAGGTAACTGAGCCTCCACCTGACGAACCAGTAAATGACCCACCACCGAAGTAACCTTTTCCAGTACCACTTAACGAACCGCCTTTCGAAACACCGAACGAACCACTCGAATGGCCTCCACCAGTGCCAGCGTTTGAACCTCCAAATGAACCACCTGTATGACCTCCTGCAAACGAACTGCCTTTTGAACCACTGAACGATCCACCAAGTGAACCACCATTTGAGTAGCCACCTCCAGAACCACTAAATGAACTTCCTTTCGAACCACCGACCGTACCGCCTGTGTTACCTCCACCAAATGGACCACTGTTTGCGTAACCACCTCCAGAACCACCCAAAGAAACGCCTCTCGAACCATCAAACGAACCGCCTGTCTGACCACCGATTGAGCCGCCATTTGAACCACCTAACGAACTGCCGAATGAACTCCCCTGTGAATAACCTCGACCAGACCCGCCAAGTGAACCAGTTGATTGACCAAACGATCCACCTTTAGAACCCCCCAAAAAAGAACCACCTGAATGACTGCCTCCAAAAGAACCGACATTTGAGCCACCGAATGAACCACTCGCAAGAACACCGCCAGAATTTCCACCGAACGACCCGCTATATGAACCATCTGATGAACCAAACGAACCAGAAGAACCACTTGAGTAGCCGCCGCCAGAACCTCCGAATGAACCACCTGAACCTCCAATTGAACCACCTTTAGAACCACCAAACGAACCACCAAACGAACCACCTCTAGAGCCATCGAAAGAACCACCATCGAATCCTCCAAATGAACCAGAAACGTTCCTCCAGAAACTGCATTGATGATCCTCCAATGTGAACCACCAGAAGACTGGACGCTTCCTGAACCCACCATCTGGATCCATTGTTGAATCCACCTTTTCGAGCCTGACTCTACCATTTAAAGCCACCTGAATGAAACCACACCTTACTGAACCAGTTGAGTATCTGCCACCAGAGTTGCCTGTCACTAAACCAGCTCCACTTTGTCCAAATGAACCTCCTCCTTTTCCACTAAATCCTCCTCCTCCTCCTCCTCCTCTAACGAAACCTCCCGATGAGAAGCCTCCGGACGAACCACCGAATGAACCGATGGATGAGCCGCCAGAATACCCACCTCCACCTCTACCTCCACTCACTACTCTTCCTCCTCCAAATCCTCCATTGAGTCCTCCACCATTGAAATTTCCTCCTCCTCCACCGCCGACAAAGCCTCCATCGAGTTGTCCTCTTCCACCGTAGCTTCCTCCTCCACCTCCTCCAAAGATTATTCCTCCTCCACCTCCTCCAAAGTTTCCTCTTCCTCCACCTCTTCCAAAGTTTCCTCCTAGTTGTCCTCCTCCTCCACCTCTTCCAAAGTTTCCTCCTAGTTGTCCTCCTCCTCCTCCTCCTCCGTTGTAGGTTCCACGTTCAACCAAAATTCCAGCAGTAACTGATCCTTTTCCTCCACCGTTTCCTCCACCATAGCTTCTTCCTTGTGCTCTTCCTCCTCTTCCTTTCCCGGGCGAGGCAGAGGAAGCGGCCACCAAAAGGACCAATAGAAGCGTGGACAACCCTCTCTGGAAAGACAGCATCAGTTTAGAAACGCCGTATTATCAACATTTGATTTATTTTTTTCGCATTTTAGCAACATAATCTCTTGTAACACATTTTCTCAATAATTCTTCACATACAGTACTTTAATCCTACATAAAACAATATTCAATAGTAGCAGGCTTTCATAAAGCATTGGGACCCAAGTAAAAACAAAATCAGATATATAATTAACACCAAGCAAACAAACTCGAAGGATATGATCAAATGAATGAAGACGAAGCAAGAATACGAGGAATAAGATAAGTAAAGATTAAACATTCAATGATATGAAAAACACAAGAGCTCTCAATACTGAATGAAACCCCGAAAAAAAAAGTCTTCCCAAAACATAATACTTTTCAGTATAACGTTAAATGGGCCAAAAGAATCCCAGACTCACCATGATTGAAGATAGTTGAGCACTGTCTTGGTTCCCTCAGTTCAGGCGCGTTTTATATAGACAGCGAGAGTGAGTAGGAGGAGTTGGGTGAAGAGGGAGGGATTTGGGGTCAAGAAGAATCTATTGCTAGCTGGTGCAGGCCATAAAGCCTAGACACGACAGCAATTCCAGTGGTTAAAATTCCCTCCAGAGTAACACGTCATTGACCTTCACAAGCCAGGTTGAGTTAATCAACCATTGAGGAAAGACTCTAAGGTGACAGTCTGGGCCCTTACATTCTTCTCTCTTTATTTTCGTATCATCCTTGGCCTTTCCATATTTCTTTTTCCACTCCTGTCAGTATTTCTTCGTTTTAATCAACGTAATTTTCATATTTCTCTCTAGGTAATAGATGCCGAAATTTTTTTTATCGAATGGTCAAAAATTCTTTTACTTCTCTCATTTCTATACATTTGACGCTTTTCAATATCATATATTTCAGAGACAAGCCAGTCCTCGTCGACGGACCGACTTGGTCAGCTAAATTTCGATCGCCGATAGAGTCGGTCTGTCGGCATCCTGCCTTTGGCAAAGGCCCGTTTCCCCTAGGGATACTAGGGGATATATATTAAAAAAAAATCGTATCTTTCAAAATTGTTCTCTAATTTCCCTGATGAGTCATTGTTCTCTATGGGTAAATTTTCCATTTCAAAGGTCAAATTTACCTTCTATGTTTGTCTGAATGTCTGTCTGTAATTGCTCCTCTGCTTACCTGTCAATCAGTCTGTGTGTGTGTGTGTGTGTGTGTGTGTGTGTGTGTGTGGGTGTCCATTGGTTTAGCTAAAATCTGCCCTTGATCACAATTGTATTAAACTGATCTTGTACATAATGTCTGAGGCTATTGCCTAATAAATTTATCAAGCAAACAACAACAGCCCCATCACTTTGCTCAAGGGGGTACAATATCCGCTCCTTGTCAGCGGAAAGATTCCCGCATGAACGGGGCTCGAACTGCCGCCTGTCAGGCCGTCAAGCCAAGCTCTCTCTCTCTCTCTCTCTCTCTCTCTCTCTCTCTCTCTCTCTCTCTCTCTCTCTCTCTCTCTCTCTCTCGATTACTCTCCTTCCACATTTAGGCAAAGGTCAAAGAAAAAGATATATGACCAAAACTCTTTCAGACACGTGAAAGGGGAGAAGAGAAGACAAAGAAGATTTCGGGAAAGAGTGACATGATAAAAAAGAACGATTAGAAAAAGAAAATAATAATGGACAGTATAAAGGAAATGAGGCACTGAGAGGAATTGATCATAACATCAAGGTGAAAAAATAGATTAAGAAAACTACTAATAGGTGCTCATAGATGTAAATGATGAAACATAGTGAAAAACTCTTAAAAAATGGAAAAAAACATGATAACTGCATCGTATTCATCTCTCTCTCTCTCTCTCTCTCTCTCTCTCTCTCTCTCTCTCTCTCTCTCTCTCTCTCTCTCTCTCTCTCTCTCTCTATCTCTCTCTCTCTCTCTCTCTCTCTCTCTCTATATATATATATATATATATATATATATATATATATATATATATATATATATATATATATATATATATATATATATATATATATATATATATATATATATATATATATATATATATATATATATATAGTGATATATATATATATATATATATATATATATATATATATTCACACAAAGTATATATTCACACACACACACACACACACACATATATATATATATATATATATATATATATATATATATATATATATATATTTTTATATTTTTTTACAACATAAGAGACAGCTCAAGGGCACACAAAAAAGTAAACAATAATAAATAAAAAAGCCCGCTACTCGCTGCTCACAAAAAGAATCCAAAGAGGTGGCCGAAAGAGAGGTCAATTTCAGGAGGTGGCAGGAGGAAATACAGAAGAAGGAAGATTGTTCCAGAGTTTACCAGCGTGAGGGATGAAAGAGTGAAGGTGCTGGTTACCTCTTGCAAGAGGGTTTTGGACAGTATAGGGATGAGCATGTCTAGAAAGTCACGTGCAGCGGGGCCATGGGAGGGAGGGAGGCATGCAGTTAGCAAGTTCAGAAGAGCAGTCAGCGTGAAAATATCAATAGAAGATAGAAAGAGAGGCAACATGGCGGCCGAAATTAAGAGGTAGAAGACTATCAATAAGAGGAGGAGAACTGATGAGACAGGTCAGTTGCTTCAAACTATCGCCCAATTAGCTTAACATCGGTTATAGGCAAGATGCTGGAGTCCATAATAGCCAGGAACATTCGGGAGCATTTAGAGAAACATAGCTTAATTCACGACTCGCAGCATGGGTTCACAAAAGGTAGGTCATGCCTCACCAATCTCTTGTCCTTCTACAATAAAGTATTTGAGGCGGTTGACAGAGATGAAAATTATGACGTAATCTATCTTGATTTTAGTAAAGCGTTTGACAAAGTTCCTCACCAACGACTGTTGCTTAAATTAAAGGCTCACGGAGTAGAGGGTAAAGTTTTGAACTGGGTCAAGGCGTGGCTTAGCAATAGGAAGCAAAGAGTGCAAATCAATGGTAAAAGATCTGACTGGGGATGTGTTACGAGTGGGGTCCCACAAGGTTCGGTATTAGGTCCACTTTTGTTTATTATTTATATCAATGACTTAGACACAGGAATTAGTAGTGATGTTAGTAAATTTGCAGATGATACCCAGATCGGTAGAGTAATTGAGTCGGATCAGGACGCTAGTATTCTCCAAGGTGAACTCAACAGATTATATGACTGGGCGGATAAATGGCAGATGGAGTTCAATGTAGGGAAGTGCAGTATTCTGAGTGTAGGTAGGAACAACCCCTCACATAACTATTGCTTAAATGACACTCTCATAAGTAGGTCTGGGTGCGAGAGGGATTTAGGGGTCTTAGTGAGCTCTGATCTCCGTCCAAGGGCACAATGCATTCAAGCTAGAAATCGAGCTAATAGGGTACTGGGATTTATTTCAAGGAGCGTAAGCAACAGAAGCCCCGAAGTCTTCCTCAAAATATATTTAGCATTAGTTAGACCTCATCTTGACTATGCGATTCAGTTCTGGTCACCCTACTATAGAATGGATATCAAAATAGGAATCGGTGCAGAGGAGGATGACTAAGATGATTCAGGGGTTGAGAAACTTGCTATACGAGGAAAGACTCAAACAGTTAAACTTGCATTCTCTAGAAAGGCGAAGGGTACGTGGAGACATGATCGAGGTTTATAAATGGATGAAGGGGAGACATTCATAAGGTTTTGTTGGTAAGAGAACCGGGTAGGACACGAAGTAACGGGTTTAAACTGGATAAATTCAGATTCAACAGGGACATAGGCAAAAATTGGTTTACTAACAGGGTGGTGGATGAGTGGAATAGGCTTGATCATGTGGTGAGTGCCAACAATTGTCACATTCAAAATTAGACTAGATAAATTCATGGACAGCGATATTAGGTGGGGTTAGACACGGGAGTTTAGGGGTCAAAGGAGCTGCCTCGTACAGGCCTACCGGCCTCTTGCAGACTCCTGCGTTCTTATGTTCTTATGTTCTTATGTAAGAGCCTTAGACTCCACTCTGTCCAAGAGAGCTGTGTGAGTGGAGCCCCCCCACACGTGAGATGCATACTCCATACGAGGGCGGACAATGCCCCTGTATATGGATAGCAACTGTGCGGGGGAGGAGAACTGGCGGAGACGATACAGAACGCCCAACTTCGAGGAAGCTGATTTAGTGATATATATATATATATATATATATATATATATATATATATATATATATATATATATATATATATATATATATATATATATATATATATATATATATTGGCGGTAGCGAGTGTTTTAAGGCTAATTGGTTCACGGATAGAGAAAGCCAATATCCGTCAGGGTTGCTTTATTGACAAAACTCACACATTTTACTGACATATACAAGACACATAAAAGAGGTGGTTGAGTGTATATGTGTTTGTGAAGATGTGGTGTAGTGTGAATGACATTGGAATGTGAGTGTATGTAGTAAACAATATGTGTGAGTTAATAAAAGGAGGGCGAGGACAGACAGTAGAAGATAAACGAGTAACAAGAACAGTTAACAATGAAGACGCGACACAACAGACAGAGAGACGAAGACAGCGACAACGAAAATACATAGACGGCACAAGAGATACAAGTCGAAGGGAGACGAAAACATTGCACACGAATGCACTTAACGAGTCTGTGCTGCTGCGCCACATTTTCTTGGGTCAAGAGCACACGGCGTTCAGCGGTGGCTTCTACAGATACTCGCCCCCAGTGACGAGAAAGGAGGAACGAAATCTTCCCTGGTGCGGGGACGCTGTGGCACAGACGGTGTTGCGTTGCGGTGAGTAGCGTTGCGCGGTGAGTTGCGCTGAGTTGAGTTGCGTTGCGCGGTGAATTGCTCTGAGTTGAGTTGCGTTGAGGTGCGCGGTGAATTGCGTTGAGTTGAGTTGAGATGAGGTGCGCGGTGAGTTGCGCTGAGTTGAGTTGCGTTGAGGTGCGGGGCGAGTTGCGCCGAGATGCATTGCGTTGAGTCGAGTTAAGTTGAGTGGTGAGTTGCGCGGTGAGGACAGCTACGGTGAGTCGAGCTGAGGTGAGTAGCGCAGTTAGGACAGCTACGGTGAGTCGAGCTGAGGTGAGTAGCGCAGTGACGACAGCTACGGTGAGTCGAGCTGAGGTGAGTAGCGCAGTTAGGACAGCTACGGCGAATCGAGCTGAGGTAAGTAGCGCAGTGAGGACAGCTACGGTGAGTCGAGCTGGAGTGAGTTGAGTGGTTGGCCGTTTAAAAGATCCTGGAAGGCTAGCCTGAATCCGCACTCCAAAATCGCGAACCACGTAGACGGGTCCTGAGCAGAAAAGTGGTGCTCTGAAGGACACCGCTGTTGCAGAGGAAGACCTGCATGTCATCGTCAGGTATGGTGAAGTCGAGCGGCGTGGAGATGGGCAAAAGGCACTGGCTTAAACGCGCCGGGGGCCACGGCAGTCCGAGAGAGCGTCGAGGGAACTGCGTGTGAAGGCGCTAGCTGCCAGCCTGCCAGGGGCCACAGCAGGTTGAGGAGTGAGAGGCGCTAGCATGTGCCAGGGGCCGCGGCAGTTCGTGAGAACAGAACGAACTGCGTGTACTATAGGCGCTGGCGCGTGCTATGGGCCTCGGTAGCTCGGGGAGCGAACCAGTGCCCAAGAAGGCACTGTAACACAACACTGTACGCTTAGTATGCCACACTATTGTTGGTGGTAGCGAGTGTTCTAAGTGCTAATCGGCTCACGGATAGAGAAACTCAATATCCGTTAGGGTTACTTTATTGGACGAAAATACATCAAGTCATTGAGACAAATACAACACAAGGAAAAGGTGTTTGTGTGGGTATGCGTTTGTGTGAATGATGTTTGTGTAGGTTAACATTTAAGTGTTGGTGTATGTGTAACGGTGGACAACAAAAGGACATAGACGGACAGTCAAAGGTAAACGAGTACAAGAAAGATAAACATTGAAGACACGACGCGGACAGAGACAAGTACTAACGATGAACATGAAAACACAATTTTAAAGTATTCTGTGCAGTGCACCATTTTCTTATGTCACTGAGGGGAAGGAACACGCGATTCGAGCGGTGACTGCTACACTATGACACTAACTGTTGGTGGGGACTTGCTGCACTGAACTGTTGATAGAGACACTGCACTGTACACAAGGATCCACAGGTGTAGGATAATCCAAAAGGGCGGTGGTAAATCCAGGAGGCGGTGGTTGATCCAGGGAGCAGCTAGTAATCCCAGGGGCGTGTCACAGTGTACTTGTCTCACTGAGTCTGTGTGGCGTGTGGTGGCGTATACACTGAGTCTGTGTGGCACTGTGTGTCTCAGTAATGTGTCGCAATGTGAGTGTTCACTGAGTCTGTGTAGTGTCACACGGTGTGCCTGTCTCAGTCGCCGTACCAGCGGGAGGGCAGGGAGGAGGAGGGGTGGGAGTGGGTGGGTGGGTGAGCGCTGGGAGGAGCACCAGGGGGCACAGAAGGTGCCTGGAGAGGGAGCAAAAAGGGTGCC
This sequence comes from Eriocheir sinensis, assembly GCF_024679095.1. Taxonomy (NCBI): domain Eukaryota; kingdom Metazoa; phylum Arthropoda; class Malacostraca; order Decapoda; family Varunidae; genus Eriocheir; species Eriocheir sinensis. Next base: position 8,392 of record NW_026111601.1, read on the forward strand.
TGAAGGAGGCGCTGAAGCTGCCAGGAGGAGGCGCTGAAAGTGCCTGGAGGAGGTGCAGAAGGCGCCTGGAGGAAGGCACAGAGGGTGCCTGGGGGAGGGCGGGGGAGAACCCTGAAGGTGGCAACTACGCCCACGGCGTAATACTTTTATTGACCTGGGGCTCAACCTCACGAACCCTAAGCGGATTTTGAGGTTTATTGCCCTAGGAGAGGGTAGACGAATGAATCATTTCAGACTCAGGTCCACCGCTTTGGGAGGGAGTGCCCTTATATACGGCACCGGTGTAAAAGCCACCTTGAACCAGAGCAACACAGCAATGTCACCAATTGTTGGCGGTAGCAAGTGTTCTAAGGCTAATTGGTTCACGGATAGAGAAAGGCAATATCCGTCAGGGTTGCTTTATTGACAAAAATCACACAGGTCACTGACATATACAATACACATAAAAGAGGTGGTTGTGTGAATGTGTGTTTGTGAAGATGTGCTGTAGTGTTAATGACATTGGAATGTTAGTGTATGTAGTAAACAATATGTATGAGTTAACAATAGGAGGACGAGGACAGACAGTAGAAGATAAACGAGTAACAAGAACAGTTAACAATGAAGACGCGACACAACAGACAGAGAGACGAGGACAGCGACAACAAAAATACATAGACGGCACAAGAGATACAAAACGAGGGGAGAAGAAAACTTTGCACACGAATACACTTAACGAGTCTGTGCTGCAGCGCCACATTTTCTTGGGTCACCGGGGAAGCAGAGCACACAAGCGGTGAAAGCTGATATATATATATATATATATATATATATATATATATATATATATATATATATATATATATATATATATATATATATATATATATATATATATATATATATATATATATATATATATATATATATATATATATATATATATATATATATATATATATATATATATATATATATATATATATATATATATATATATATATATATATATATATATATATATATATATATATATATATATATATATATATATATATATATATATATATATATATATATATATATATATATATATATATATATATATATATATATATATATATATCGCCTGTATGCTGGTAGGCTTGATGGTATGGCCCTGTGTTGTGGCGCAGACCAGTGTTTATAGAAGCGCCTTCTTGCACTGGCTCATGCTGCCCTCCTAGACTCTAGAGTCCGGTTAAAAGTTAGTCGTCTGAGAGCATGTGGTAGTTTTAAGCCACTCGGCGGCTGAAAATCCCAGCTTGGGGCACCAAGGGATTGAGCTCATCCTTCCTGAACGCTGCGCTGTCATGCTGTCGACTCAGCAATATATATATATATATATATATATATATATATATATATATATATATATATATATATATATATATATATATATATATATATATATATATATATATATATATATATATATATATATATATATATATATATATATATATATATATATATATATATATATATATATATATATATATATATATATATATATATATATATTCTCTCTCTCTCTCTCTCTCTCTCTCTCTCTAAATATTTATATATATATATATATATATATATATATATATATATATATATATATATATATATATATGTAGCTGGATGCCGACACACCGACTCTATCGGCGATCGAAATCTAGCCGACCAAGTCGGTCTGTCGACGAGGACTGGCGTGTCACATTTATCATTAATTATTTTACATAACATTTCATATGTAACCATAATTGATAATAAGTTTTCCATACTGGTAAAATGATGTCTGTCTCTGATATGTTGGGTCATTGGGCATTTCTCTTGAACATGCCGTTTATTTTGTATTTCACCATAAATACACAAACGTTCTTCTAACTTCAGACGCTCACAGCTGCGTCTGTTCCACCTTCCTGTCTCGCAAGGCAGTGAATGTCCACTCGTACTGAATTAAGGAGAGTCGGTGGTGTTCGTTAAAATCATGTTATTTTTTGTATATTCGGTGTACCGAAAGTAGGGGTGGGCAAGAATCGCTTTTTTGAGAATCGCCGATTCCGATTCCAGAGGCTGTTGGAATCGCTGGTATCGATTCCGGAATCGCTTCCATCGTTCTGCCTCCCGCGCGGCCGGGAGTTGCCAAACGATTCTGGACTGCCGTGGGTCGCTCCTCCACCCTTATTTATGTACTGGGCCTGACGGAGGCACGCGCATCTGGCAACACTTGCCTGACGTCACAGACACAGAGTATCGACCAATCAAATGCCGTTTTTCCCTCCACGATGCCATTGTCTGCCAGATTGCCAGGAGAAATTAAGCTAGTGGAATCGTCAAGCCAAGGTATCGATACCAGTCATACCACTCGATACCTGGAAGCTTGAAGCGGAAGCGCTGGAATCGATTCCGGAATCGTATCGTGCCCAGCCCTAACCGAAAGTGTCGTGTTAATAGCATTATACGTCGCACGTCAGGAAGACTCGCTGTTTCTAATATTCTTGGCCACCGATTGCATGAACGCATTAATGTCTGTCACATCAATGTCTTGAAAATTATTTACAATTCTTCCAATCACAGGGTCCGTTTGACTCACAAGCTGTATCACGAAACATACTGGGTCATCTTGGTAAAAGGATATCTCTTGCCACATGCTATGAAAAAAACTATGTTGTTTTAGTTTCACCTAATCTGGTAGAGGGGGGTATCCTGACTCTAATTAACATACATCATTACAGGTCGATAGTGTAACACCCAATAGTTGTTTCAGACACTAGTTGTATAAATTAATTATAGGCTTGAGATCTGCTCCAATTCACGACTCACAGCCGTACAAGAGTGTAGACGTGAGTGCTACATCAAAAATTCGCTTCTTAGCAATAAAAGGCTCATCGTTATTCTTCTTTAAAAAATAAACAAATTTTAATACATGTGGCATTTTCAAATTTGCATGGGCTTTTACAACAGATGATGGCAAACCTTTGTGGGTGAAATGTGAACCTACGTATATATACATATCACAACGCTCATCGACCAACCCATCCACCATCAATGGTTCGGCATCAGTATTACTGTCATTTATTACAAAAAAAAAAGTTTTCCTTTCGCTAATGGCCATACTATAATCACGATAATAACTTTGAAGCTGAGCCAGTTTCCTAACCATGCCATTCCGAAATGTTGATAACAGTACAGTGTCGTCCATGAGAACAAGAATATGCAACCATTGCAAGACACCATAATTAGCATTACCCATTTTTATCATTCCTTTTAGATCGTCTACAAATATAATAAACAACAGACACGATGTTGGGGACACACACACAAAAAACACACAAACACACACACACACACACACACACACACACACACACACACACACACACACACACACACACACACACACATATTACAGAGAGAGAGAGAGAGAGAGAGAGAGAGAGAGAGAGAGAGATAGAGAGAGAGAGAGAGAGAGAGAGAGAGAGAGAGAGAGAGAGAGAGAGAGAGAGAGAGAGAGATCCTAATAGCTATAAAATCAGATGTTAATTAATTAAGATGAAATGCAGTTGCATGTCAATACCCGTAGTACAGGTGTCTGTGACAGTGCATCTGCCCATCTCTCTCTCTCTCTATCACACACACACACACACACACACACACTATCTATTTATCTATATATCAATCTATCTATCTATCTATCTATCTATCTATCTATCTATCTGTCTATCTACCTATCTACCTCTCTCTACGCAGCTACGCAAGGTTGATGTGCTCATACGCTTCTGACCTTGGTTGAGCAGGCGAAACTGACTCCCTGTTATGGGATAAAGAGGATGATAGGGGGTATATAAGTGGAAGAGGAGGAAAAAGAAAGAAATGAAGGAGGCGGAGGAGGAGGGTGAGGAGAAGGTGGATGGTAAAAAGGTGGAGGAAATAGAAAAGCCAGTGAAAGAAGGATGGAGTTTTTTTTTTTTTTAGATAGAATAAAAGGGAGGAAAGATTTAAGAAAAGGGAGAAATGAGTGGGATTTCCAAGCCTCGTCATCCATAAACACACACACACACACACACACACACACACCGCTACTTAATGATTGAAAATATTTTTTCCGTTCTTGGTTTCCTCTTCTATTTTTATCGATAATTTTATTTTCTCGGTTTGTTATCCGATCTCATATACTTATTTATTTTCCTTATTAAAATATCTTTCCCCCTACAGGTCCTCTTCTTACTTCTCTCTCTCTCTCGATAACACAAGGTACTCACTCATGATTCGTTGGCTAACCCACCATCCATGAAGGCTGTGCAACCTTGTTCACAGATTCATCCTCCAGCCCCATTCAGCACATCGACATTGATCTATCCTTCCTGCCCTCGATCCTCATGTTACAAGGTCTAGATCTACAGCATAAATGATAGTCACTCCTTTGTTTTAATCGACTTGAAGGTTAATGCTGATGTTTTTTTCATTGCATGTTTGGTAAGTATTGTTCACGTCTGTGTTTATTTCACTTCATGCATGTATTTTTGCTTTATGTTAGTGATCCAACATCTTTTATTACCTTTTGTCTCTGTAAAGGTAAGTAGAAGCAGCAGCAGGAGCACCAACATTAGCACAAGTAACAGCAGCAGATAAAATAGAAGTAGCACTATAAAATAGTAGTAGTGCTTTCATCAATAGCCTGCTGCACGACAGTGTTGGGCCGACCAACTGGACCCACCAAGAAAGCTAATAGGCAGCATAGTCGAAACGTTAAAAAAAAAATTAATAATAATAATAATAATTATATTATTATTATTATTATTATTATTATTTTTTTTTTTACGTGTACGCCTATAGCGCCGGTAGGCTTTCTTGAGGGGCCTGGATGGTAATCGGCCCCAGCCCGTCATGGCGCAGGCAAGTTTTTATATATATATATATATATATATATATATATATATATATATATATATATATATATATATATATATATATATATATATATATATATATATATATATATATATATATAATGGTGCCATCTTCTCTTGGCTCATGCTGCTCCCCCGGAACTCCTTCTTGATTCACTTGGACGGTTTCCTCTAGAGTCCGGGCTGACGGGTGGTCTTCAGGACAGAATGTGGGTAGTTTTAAATTAAGCCACTCGGCGGTGACTGAAAAATCCGAGGTGGTATGGTAGGTATTCGAACCCGCGTCATCCATCACGCGGTGAATGTGGGTCCAGCATGCTAAAACTCAGCCACCGCCTACACTACTACTACTACTACTACTACTCGATCCTCTCCAAACACTTATTACTCATGTGACCTCGATGAACAAGGGGAAAGTAAGTGAAAGAGGGAAGTAAGGTTAAGGTCTATTTGGAACGACTCGAGTGGCCTTCCTTCTTTTGTGACTTGTAATGTTAGGCAAATTTTCGTGAAAAGTGTTCATGTATCCTTGAGTCCCCTGCCGTTGTAGTGGTATCATTGTGCTGACTAGGATGATAAGAAAAAAAGAAGAGGAAGTAGAAGAAGAATATGAAGAAGAAGGAGAAAACGAAGAAGAAGAAAAAAATCTATGTACAGTCTGTCCTCTATGAGAATAAGGAAAAGGAGGATCAGAAGAAAGAGGAGAATGAGGAAAAAAAGGAAGAAGAGGAAGGAAAGATATAACAAGTTACAGACAAAACATTCAACAAGCATGTTGGGGAGAAAAACGAGGCGACGAGAGAAATGGACGAGCTTTAGAAGGGCAGTAGGAAGGATGAAATGGTCACTTGAATAGGGAGGAAGAGAGAAAGATAGACAAAAAGCGAGGAGAAAGACGAGGATGGGTGTGATAAAAGTGGAGAAGTGGACATGGCTATCCTATGGAAGATGAGAAGGTGAAGTTACGAGTGACAGTTGATGCTTCCTCTCTGCCACTTCACTACAAGAGAAGTGTTGACACGGCAGGTGACAACACACACACACACACACACACACACACAGAGAGAGAGAGAGAGAGAGAGAGAGAGAGAGAGAGAGAGAGAGAGAGAGAGAGAGAGAGAGAGAGAGAGAGAGAGAGAGAGAGAGAGAGAGAGAGAGAGAGAGAGAGAGAGAGAGAGAGAGAGAGAAGGGGGGGAGGTATTTAATTTTCTTTCTGTTCCTTTGTCCATTGCAGGGTTATGTCTGACCGGGAACATGACTTGACAATAATTAATCAGCTGAGGTGACCTTCATCTTCCTCCTCCTACTCATTCCCAGCATGTGCCCCTCCTATTCCTCCTCCTCCTCCTCCTCCTCCTCTCCCACGACTTCATTTTTCTCATTCCATCCTGAGTCCATATATCAACCCCCTCTTGGTAAAATTACTACATCTGTGTTTCGTTTACGCTCTCTACATCCACTCCAACTACTAGCAACAGTATATAAAAAATCTTTTCTCCTCATCCCAATCTAATATTTTCTTCGTTATCACCTTCTTTTCGACATGCTTTTTATCCTACTTTACATCCATTTTTTTCTTCTTTCTCTTTTTTTTCCCTTTTATCTTCATTCTTTTCTTATACTTTTTTTCTTTTTCTGTTCTTGCTATTATTTTGTTAATGTCCTTCTTTCTCCATATTATATTCTTCCT
>NW_026111601.1:320000-464932 GCF_024679095.1 Eriocheir sinensis
TATTTTCATACAAATACACGTTCTTTTATTGATATTTTGTTTATTTTTTTTGACGCGAATTTACATTATTTAATGTGTATTTTTTAGATATATTTTTATACGTATTTACATCCTTTCATGTGTATTTTGTACATATATTTCTATAGAAATCTACGTTGATTTATGAGTATTCGTATATAGATTTTGAAACAAATTTACACTGTTTTATGTGTATTTTGCATATCTTTTCAATACAAATTTACCTTATCTTATTTTTTTATATATATTTTTATACAAATATGCGTTATTATATGGGTATTTTACATCTTTATTTTCATACAAATTAACATTATTTTATTGATATTCTGTTTATTTATTTTGATACGATTTAACATTATTCTATGTGTATTTTGTATATATTTTTTATACATATTTACATTATTTAATGTTTATTTTGTATATATATTTTATCCAAATTTACGTAATTATATGTGTATTTGTTTATGTATTTTTACACAAATTTACATTATTTTATGTGTATTTTGTATATGTATTTAAATAAAAATTCACCTAATTTTATGTGTATTTTGTATACTTATTTTCATACAAATTTAAATTAGTTTTGTGTATTTTTGTATATAGTTTTATTCATATTTAGGTTATTTCATATGTATTATGTATATCTATTTTCATACAAATACACATTCTTTGATTGATATTTTGTTTATTTATTTTGACGCGAATTTACATTATTTAATGTGTATTTTGTATATATTTTTATACGTATTTACATCATTTCATGTGTATTTTGTATATATATTTCTATAGAAATCTACGTTATTTTATGTGTATTCGTATATATATTTTGAAACAAATTTACACTGTTTTATGTGTATTTTGCATATTTTATCCATGCAAATTTACCTTATTGGATGTGCATTTTGTATATTAATTTTAATACAAATTTATTTATTCTCTGTGTATTTTTGTATATGTATTTTTATTAAAAAATGCTTTATTTTATGGGTATTTTGCATCTATATTTTCATACAAATTTACATTATTTTATTGATATTCTGTTTTTTTTTTTTATTCGATTTTACATTATTCTATGTCTATTTTGTACATATATATATATATATATATATATATATATATATATATATATATATATATATATATATATATATATATATATATATATATATATATATATATATATATATATATATATATATATATATATATACATACATATATATTTTTTTAAATGTACGTTACTTTGTGTATTTTTTTTCATTTCAAACAAATTTACATTATTTTATGTGTATTTTGTACATGTATTTAAATACAAATTTAACTAATTATATGTGTATTTTGTATATCTATTTTCATATAAATTGAAATTATTTTTTTGTATTTTTTTATATATTTCTATATTAATTCTCGTTACTTGGGTATTTTGCATCTTTATTTTCATGCAAATTTACATTATTTTATTGATATTCTGTTTATTTATTTTAATAAGATTTAACATTATATATATATATATATATATATATATATATATATATATATATATATATATATATATATATATATATATATATATATATATATATATATGTATATATATATATATATATATATATATATATATATATATATATATATATACACATATTTACATTATTTAATGTTTATTTTGTATATATATTTAATCCAAATTTACGTTATTTTAAGTGTATTTGTTTATATATTTTCATACAAATTTACATTATTTTATGTGTATTTTTCATAAGTATTTCAGTACAAATTTGCCTAATTTTATGTGTATTTTGCATATCTATTTTCAAACAAATTTAAATTATTTTTGTGTATTTTTGTATATATTTTTATACAAATTTTAGTTACTTTATTTGTATTTTGTATATATATTTTCCTACAATCGGAATTTTGTTTATTTATTTTGATAAGAATCTACATTATTTTATGTGTATTTTTTATATATATTTTTCTACGTATTTAATTATTTAATGTGTATTTTGTATATACTTTTTCATAAAAATTTAAGTTATTTTATTGTGTGTATTCGTATATCTTTTGATACAAATTTTATACAAATTTATATGTATTTGTATATATATTTTCATACAAATTTATATTATTTTATATGTATTTTTACATGTATTTCATTACAAATTTACCTTATTATATGTTTATTTTGTATATTATCTCATTCAATTTTAAACTATTTTATGTGTATATTTGTATTTGTATTTATGTTATTTTATGTGTATATATATATTTTCATCCAAAATTACATTATTTTATTGGTATTTTCTTAATTTAATTCGATACGAATTTAGATTATTTCATAGGTATTTTGTATACATATTTTTATACTCATTTACGTTATCTAATGTGTGTTTTGTATATATTTTTTTAATCCAAATTTATTTTATGTGCATTTTTGTACCTATATTTCTGTAGAAATTTGCATTATTTTATGTGCATTTTGTATATGTTTTCTCATACAAATTTACATTATTTGATTGGTATTTTATTTATTTATTTTGATACGAATTACATGATTATATATTTCTTATGTACATATTTTTTTAAACGTATTTACATTATTTAATGTGTATTTTGTTTATATATTTTTATACAAATTTACGTTATTATATGTTATTTATGTTCATTTTTGTACGTATATTTTTAAAGAAATTTGCGTTATTTTATATGTATTTTGTATATGTTTTCTCATACAAATTTACATTATTTTATTGGTATTTTTTTATTTATTTTGATACGAATATTATTATTACATGTGAATTTTGTACATATTTTTTATACGTATTTACATTATTTAATGAGTATTTTGCTTATATATTTTTATAAAAATTTACGTTATTATATGTGTAATTGTATAAATACTTTAATGAAAATTTACATTATTTGATGTATTTTGTATATATATATATATATATATATATATATATATATATATATATATATATATATATATATATATATATATATATATATATATATATATATATATATATATATATATATATTTCAATTCAAATTTAGCCTATTTTATGTGTATTTTGTATATCTATTTTCATACAAATTTAATTACTTATGTGTATTTTTGTATATAGTTTTATACAAATTTACGTTATTTTATGTGTATTTTGTATATGTATATTTAAACAAATACACATTCTTTTATTGGTATTTTGTTTATTTATTTTGATACGAATTTACATTATTTTATGTGTATTTAATATACATTTTTTTTATAGGTATTTACTTCATTTTATGTGTATTTTGTATATATATTTTTATAGAAATCTACGTTATTTTATGTGTTTTCGTTTATATATTTTGAATCAAATTTGCATTGTTTTATATGTATTTTGCATATCTATTTCAATACAAATTTACCTTATTGTATGTGCATTTTGTATATTTATTTTAATACAAATTAAAACATTTTATGTGTATTTTGGTATATATATTTAAAAAAATGCGTTATTTTATGGGTATTTTGCTTCTTTATTTTCATACAAATTTACATTATTTTATTAATATTCTGTGTATTCATTTTGATACGATTTTACATTATTCTATTTGGGTTTTGTATATATTTTTTTTATACATATCTACATTATTTAATTTGTATTTTGTATATATATTTTATACAAATTTACGTTATTTTAAGTGTATTTGTTTATGTATTTTCATTCAAATTTACATTATTTTATGTGTATTTTGTATATGTATTTCAATACAGATCTACCTAATTTTATGTGTATTTTGTATATTTATTATCAAACAAATTTAAATTATTTTTGTGTATTTTTGTATATAGTTTTATACAAATTTACGTTATTTTTTGTGTTTTTTGTATATTTATTTTCATGCAAATACACATTCTTCTATTGATATTTTGTTTATTTATTTGGACATGAATTTACATTATTTAATGTCTATTTTGTATATATATTTTTATACGTATTTACATCATCTCAAATTTATTTTGTATATATATACTGTATATATATATATATATATATATATATATATATATATATATATATATATATATATATATATATATATATATATATATATATATATATATATATATGGGGCCTGATGGTCGGGCCAAGGCTTCTACCAGGTGGGGCCTGAAGGTCGGCCCAGCCCGTTCTGGCGCAGGCCAGTGTTTATAGTGGCGCCATCTTGCATTGGCTCATGCTGGCCCCCGGAACTCGTTCTTGATTCGCTTGGACGGCTTCCTCTAGAATCCGGGTTGATGTGTGGTCTTCAGGACAGCATGTGGGTAGTTTTAAGCCACACGACGGTGACTGAAAAATCCGAGTGGTAGCGTGAGGATTCGAACCCGCGTCGTCCATCACGCGGCGAATGTGGGTCCAGTACGCTACCAGTTCGGCCACCGCCTACCCGTATATATATATATATATATATATATATATATATATATATATATATATATATATATATATATATATATATATATATATATATATATATATATATATATATATATATATATATATATATATATATATATATATATATATATATATATATATATATATATATATATATATATATATATATTTCTATAGAAATCTACGTTATTTTATGTGTATTCGTATATATATTTTGAAACAAATTTACATTGTTTTATATGTATTTTGCATATTTTTTCAATACAAACATACCTTATTGTATGTGCATTTTGTATATTAATTTTAATACAAATATAATTATTGAATGTGTATTTTTGTATATGTATTTTTATAAAAATATGCTTTATTTGATGGGTATTTTGCATCTTTATTTTCATACAAATTTACATTATTTTATTGATATTCTGTGTATTATTTTGATATGATTTTACATTATTCTATGTGTATTTTGTATATATATTTTATACAAATGTACTTTATTTTATGTGTATTTGTTTTCATTTCATACAAATTTACATTATTTTATGTGTATTTTGTACATGTATTTAAAGACAAATTTAACTAATTATATCTGTATTTTGTATATCTATTTTCATAGAAATTGAAATTATTAGGTTTTTCTTTTTTTGTATATATTTTTAAACAAATTTTCGTTATTTTATGTGTATTTTGTATATTTATTTTCCTACAAATATACATTCTTTAATCGAAATTTTTTTTATTTATTTTGATACGAATTTACATTATTTTAGGTGTATCTGGTATATATATATATATATATATATATATATATATATATATATATATATATATATATATATATATATATATATATATATATATATATATATATATATATATATATATATATATATATATATATATATATATATATATTTTTTTTTTTTATACTATTTACATCATTTTATATGTATTTTGTATGTATATTTTTATAGAAATTTACTCTATTTTATGAGTATTCGTATATATATTTTCATAAATTATTTTGTATATTGATTTTCCTACATATATACATTCTTTTATTGAAATTTAGTTTATTGAAATTGATACGAATTTACGTTATTTTAGGTGTATTTTGTACTTATATTTTTATACGTATTTACCTCATTTTATGTGTATTTTTTATATATATTTTCATTGAAATTTACGTTATTTCATGTGTTTTCGTATATATATATTAATACAAATTTACATTATTTGATGTGTATTTTGTATATCTATTTCAATACAAATTTACCTTATTGTATGTGCATTTTGTATATTTATTTTAATACAAATTTAATTATTTTATGTGTATTTTTGTATATATATTTTTATACAAATATCCGTTATTTTATGGGTATTTTGCATCTTTATTTTCATAGAAATTTACATTATTTTATTGATATTCTGTTCATTTATTTTGATACGAGTTTACATTATTCTATGTGTATTTTGTATATATTTTTTTTATACATTTTTCCTTAATTTAATGTGTATTTTGTATATATATTTTATACAAATTTACGTTACGTTACGTTACGTTACGTTACGTGTATTTGTTGATATATGTTGACACAAATTTACAATATCTTATGGGTGTTTTGTATATATATTTCAAAAGAAATTTACCTATTTTTATGTGTATTTTGTATATCTATTTTCATACAAATTCAAATTATTTCTGGCTATTTTTGTATATATTTTAATACAAATTTTTCTTATGTTATGTGTATTTTGTAAATTTATTTTCATTCAAATATATATTATTTTTTTTTGGTATTTTGTTGATTTATTTTTATACGAATTTACATTATTTTATATGTACTTTGTATATATATTTTTATACATTATTTAATGTTTATTTTGAATATATATTTCTATACTAATTCAAGATATTTTATGTGTATTTGTATATATATTTTCATACAAATTGACATTATTTTATGTGTTTTTTGTACATATATTTCATTATAAATTTACCTTATTTTATGTTTATTTTGTATATTTATTTCATTCAATTTTAAATTATTTTATGTGTATATTTGTATTTGTATTTAGGTTATTTTATGTGTATTTTCTATATATATTTTCAACCATAATTACATTATTTTATTGGTATTTTGTTAATTTAATTCGATACGAATATAGATTATTTCATATGTATTTTGAATACATATTTTTATGCGTATTTACATTATTTAATGTGTGTTTTGTATATATTTTTATGCAAATTTACTTTATTTTACGTGCATTTTTGTACATATATTTTTATAGAAATTTGCGTTATTTTATGTGTATTTTGTATATGTTTTCTCATACAAACTTACATTAATTTATTGGTATTTTGTTTATTTATTTTGATACGAATTACATTATTATATGTCAATTTTGTACATATTCTTATACGTATTTAAAGTATTTAATGAGTATTTTGTTTATATATTTTTATACAAATTTACGTTATTATATGTGTATTTGTGTAAATATTTTGATACAAATTTACATTATTTTATGTATTTTGTATAGATATTTCAATTCAAATTTAGCTTATTTTATGTGTATTTTTTATATCTATTTTCATACAAATTTATTTACATTTGTGTATTTTTGTATATAGGTTTATAAAAATTTACATTATTTTATGTGTATTTTGTATATTTATTCTTATACAAATACACATTCTTTTATTGGTGTTTTGTTTATTTATTTTGACTCGAGTTTACATTATTTTATGTGTATTTTGTATACATTTTTTTTTATAGAAATCTACGTTATTTTATGTGTATTCGTATATATATTTTGAAACAAATTTACATTGTTTTATATGTATTTTTGTATATCTCTTTCAATACAAATTTATCTTATTGTATGTGCATTTGGTATATTTATTTCAATACAAATTTAAATATTTTATGTGTATTTTGTATATATATTTTTCTACGTATTTAAATTATTTATGTGTATTTTGTATATACATTTTCATAAAAATTTACGTTATTTTATGGTGTTTATTCGTATATATTTTGATACAAATTTTATACAAAATCATGTTATTTTATGTGTATTTGTATATATATTTTCATACAAATTTATATTATCTTATGTGTATTTTTACATATATTTCATTCCAAATTTACCTTATTTTATATTTATTTTGTATATTTATTTCATTCAATTTTAAACTATTTTATGTGTATATTTGTATTTGTATTTAGGTTATTTTATGAGCATTTTCTATATATATTTTCATCCTAAATTACATTATTTTATTAGCATTTTCTTAATTTAACTCAATACGAATTTAGATTATTTCATAGGTATTTTGTACACATATTTTTATACTCATTTACATTTTCTAAAGTGTGTTTTGTATATGTTTTTTTTATACAAATTTATTTTATGTGCATTTTTATACATATATTTTTATGAAAATTTGCGTTATTTATGTGTATTTCCTATATGTTTTTTCATACAAATTTACATTATTTTATTGGTATTTTGTTGATTTATTTTGATACGAATTCCATGATTATATATGTATTTTGTACATATTTTTTTATACGTATTTACATTATTTAATGTGTATTTTGTTTATATTTTTTATACAAATATACGTTATTATATGTGAATTTGTAAAAATATTTTGATACAAATTTACTTTATTTTATGTATTTTGTATATATATTTCAATTCAAATTTAACTACTTTTGTGTATTTTTGTATATAGTTTTATATAAATTTACGTTATTTTATGTGCATTTTGTTTAATTATATTTATACGAATTTACATTATTTTATGTGTATTTTGTATACATTTTTTTAAACGTATTTACTTCATTTTATGTGTATTTTGTATATATATTTTTATAGAAATCTACGTTATTTTACGTGTACTCGTATATATATTTTGAAATAAATTTACATTGTTTTATATGTATTTTGCATATCTATTTCAATACAAATTTACCTTATTGTATGTGCATTTTGTATATTAATTTTAATACAAACTCAAATATTTTATGTGTATTTTGATATATATATTTTACAAAAATGTGTTATTTTATGGGTATTTTGCATCTTAATTTTCGCACAAATTTACATTATTTTATTAATATTCTGTGTACATATTTTGATACGATTTTATATTATTATAACTATTTGTGTTTTGTATATAATTTTTTATACATATTTATATTATTTAATATGTATTTTGTATATATATTTTATACAAATTTACGTTATTTTAAGTGTATTTGTTTATATATTATCATTCAAATTTACATTATTTTTAAGTGTATTTTGTATATGTATTTCAATACAAATTTACCTAATTTTATGTGTATTTTGTATATTTATTTTCATACAAATTTAAATTATTTTTGTGTATTTTTGTATATAGTTTTATACAAATTTAGGTTATTTTTTTGTGTATTTTGTACATCTATTTTCATACAAATTCACATTCTTTTATTGATATTTTGTTTATTTACTTTGACGCGAATTTACATTATTTAATGTGTATTTTGTATATATATTTTTATACGTATTTACATCATTTCATGTGTATTTTGTATATATATTTCTATATAAATCTACGTTATTTTATGTTTATTTGTATATATATTTTGAAACAAATTTACACTGTTTTACGTGTATTTTGCATATTTTTTCAATACAAATTTACCTTATTGTATGTGCATTTTGTATGTTAATTTTCATTCAAATTTAATTATTCTATGTGTATTTTTGTATATGTATTTTTTAAAAAATAGGCTTTATTTTATGGGTATTTTGCATCTTTATTTTCACACAAATTTACATTATTTTATTGATATTCTGTATATTTTTAATTCGATTTTACATTATTCTATGTGTATTTTGTGTATATATATTTTATACAAATGTACGTTACTTTATGTGCGTTTGTTTTCATTTCATACAAATTTACATTATTTTATGTGTATTTTGTACATGTATTTAAACACAAATTTAACTAATTATATGTGTATTTTGTATATCTATTTTCATTCAAATTGAATTTTTTTTGTGTGTATTTTTATATATATTTTTACGTAAATCTCAGTTATTTTATGTGTATTTTGTATATTTGTTTTCCTACAAATATACGTTCTTTTATCGGAATTTTGTTTATTTATTTTGATACGAATTTACATTATTTGAGGTATATTTGGTATATATATTTTTATACTTATTTACATCATTTTATATGTATTTTGTATGTATATTTTCATAGAAATTGACTCTATTTTATGTTTATTCGTATTTTGATTCAAATTTACATTATTGATGTGTATTTTGCATATCTATTTGAACAAAAATTTACTTTATTGTATGTGCATTTTGTGTATTTATTTTAATACAAATTAAATTATTTTATATGTATTTTTGTATAGATATTTTTATACAAATATGCGTTATTATATGGGTATTTTGCATCTTTATTCTCACACAAATTTACATTATTTTATTGATATTCTGTTTATTTATTTTGATACGATTTTACATTATTCTATGTGTATTTTGTATATATATTTTTATACATATTTAAATTATTTAATGTATATTTTGTATATATATTTTATCCAAATTTACGTTATTTTATGTGTATTTGTTTATATATTTTCAAACAAATTTACATTATTTGATGTGGGTTTTGTATATGTATTTCAATACAAATTTCCTTAATTTTATGTGTATTTTGCATATCTATTTTCTAACAAATTTAAACAATTTTTTTTGTATTTTTGTATATATTTTTATACAAATTTTACTTATTTTATTCGTATTTTGTATACATATTTTCCTGCATATATACATTCTTTTATTGGAATTTTGTTTATTTATTTTGATACGAATTTACATTATTTTATGTGTATTTTGTATATATATTTGTCTACGTATTTACATTATTTTATGTGTATTTTGTATATATATTTTCATAAAAATTTACATTATTTTATTGTGTGTATTCGTATATAATTTGATTCAAATTTTATACAAATTCATGTTATTTTATGTGTATTTCTATTTCTATTTTCATACAAATTTACTTTATTTTATGTGCATTTTTACATGTATTTCATTACAAATTTACCTTATTTTATGTTTATTTTTTTATTTGTTTCATTCAATTTTAAATTATTTTGTGTATATTTGTATTTGTATTTAGGCTATTTTAGGTGTATTTTCTATATATATTTTCATCCAAAATTACATTTTTTTATTGGTATTTTGTTAATTTAATTCGATACGAGTTTAGATTATTTCATAGGTATTTTGTATACATATATTTATACGCATTTACATTATTTAATGTGTGTTTTGTAAATTTATTTTTATGCAAATTTAATTTTTTTAATGTGCATTTTTGTACATATATTTTTATTGAAATTTGCGTTATTTTATGTGTATTTTGTATATGTTTTCGCTTACAAATTTACATTATTTTATTGGTATTTTGTTTATTTATTTTGATAAGAATTTACATTATCTTATGTGTATTTTGTATACATTTTTTTATACGTATTTACTTCATTTTATATGTATTTTGTAAATATATTTTTATAGAAATCTACGTTATTTTATGTGTATTCGTATATATATATATTTTGAAACAAATTTACATTGTTTTATATATATTTTGCATATCTATTTTGTACATATTTTTTTATACGTATTTATATTATTTAATGTGTATTTTGTTTATATATTTCTATACAAATTTACGTTAATATATGTGTATTTGTATAAATATTTTCATATAAATTTACATTATTTTATGAATGTTGTATATATATTTTAATTCAAATTTAGCTTATTTTATGTGTATTTTGTATATCTATTTTCATACAAATTTAACTACTTATGTGGATTTTTTTATATAGTTTTATAAAAATTTACGTTATTTTATGTGTATTTTGTATATTTATATTTATACAAATACACATTCTTTTATTAGTATTTTGTTTATTTATTTTGATAAGAATTTACATTATCTTATGTGTATTTTGTATACATTTTTTTATACGTATTTACTTCATTTTATGTGTATTTTGTAAATATATTTTTATAGAAATCTACGTTATTTTATGTGTATTCGTATATATATTTTGAAACAAATTTACATTGTTTTATATATATTTTGCATATCTATTTCATTACAAATTTACCTTATTGTATGTGCATTTTGTATATTTATTTTAATACAAATTCAAATATTTTTTGTGTGTTGTGGTATGTATATTTTTATAAAAAATGCGTTATTTTATGGGTATTTTTCATCTTAATTTTCATACAAATTTACATTATTTTATTAATATTTTGTGTATTTATTTCGATACGATAATACATTATTCGATTTGTGTTTTGTATATATTTTTTTATACATATTTACATTATTTAATGTGTATTTTGTATATATATTTTATACAAATTTACGTTGTTTTAAGTGTATTTGTTTATATATTTTCATTCAAATTTACATCATTTTATGTGTATTTTGAATACAAAATATTAATAAAAGAATGTGTATTTGTATGAATATAGATATATAAAATGAACATAAAATAACCTAAATTTATATAAAACTATATACAAAAATACACAGCGATAATTTAAATTTGTATGAAAATAAATATACAAAATACACATAAAATTAGGTAAATTTGTATTGAAATACATTTACAGAATACACATAAAATAATGTAAATTTGAATAAAAATATATAAACACATACACTTAAAATAACGTAAATTTGTAAAAAATATATATACAAAATACACATTAAATAATGTAAATAGGTATAAAAAAATATTTACAAAACACAAATAGAAAAATGTAAAATCGTATAAAAAAATACACATAATATTAATAAAATAATGTAAATTTTTACGAAAATTAAGATGCAAAATACCCATAAAATAGCGCATTTTTTTAAAAAATACATATACCAAAACACACATAAAATATTTGAAATTGTATTAAAATAAATATACAAAATGCACATACAATAAGGTTAATTTGTAATGAAATAGATATGCAAAATACATATAAAACAATGTAAATTTGTTTCAAAATATATATACGAATACACATAAAATAACGTAGATTTCTATAAAAATATATATACAAAATTCACATAAAATTAAGTAAATACGTATAAAAAAATGTATACAAAATACACATTAAATAATGTAAACTCGTACCAAAATAAATAAACAAAATACTAATAAAAGAAAATGTATTTGTATAAATATAAATATACAAAAAACATATAAAATAACGTAAATTTATATAAAACTATATACAAAAATACACAGAAGTAATTAAATTTGTCTGGAAATATATATACAAAATACACATAAAATAAGCTAAATTTGAATACGGAAAATATTGTAAATTTGTATCAAAATATTTAAACAAATACACATATAATAACGTAAATTTGTATGAAAATATATAAACAAAATACACATTAAATGATGTAAATACGTATAAAAAAATATGTACAAAATACACATATAATCATGTAATTCGTATCAAAATAAATAAACAAAATACCAATAAAACAATGTAAATTTGTATGAGAAAACATATACAAAATATACATAAAATAGCGCAAATCTCTATAAAAATATATGTAAAAAAATGCACATAAAATAAAGTAAATTTGCATAAAAATATATATACAAAACACACATTAGATAATGTAAATGAGTGTAAAAATATGTACACAAAATACCTATGAAATAATCTAAATTCGTATCGAATTAAATTAAGAAAATACCAATAAAATAATGTAATTTTGAATGAAAATATATATAGAAAATACACATAAAATTACCTGAATACAAATACAAATATACACATAAAATACTTTAAAATTGAATGAAATAGATATACAAAATAAACATAAAATAAGGTAAATTTGTAATGAAATATATGTAAAAATACACTTAAAATAATGTAAATTTGTACGAAAATATATATTCAAATACACATAAAATTAATTGAATTTCTATAAAATTTCTATCAAAATATATATGAATACACAAAATAAAATAACGCAGATTTTTATTAAAATTATATATACAAAATACACATAAAATAATGTAAATACGTAGAAAAATATATATACAAAATACACAAAAAAATGTAAAATCGTATCAAAATAAATAAATAAAATTCCACTAAAAGAATGTATATTTGTAGAAAAATATATATACAAAATAGAAATAAAATAAGTAAAATTTGTATAAAAATATATACAAATGTACAATTTTTTTTTTAATTTGTTTGAAATTAGATATGTAAACTTCACATAAAATTAGGCAAATTTGTATATGAATACATATACAAAATACACATAAAATAATGTAAATTTGTATGAAAATATATAATCAAAAACACATAAAATAAAGTAAATTTGTATAAAATATTTATACATAAAATAAATATATAAATAATATATATATATATATATATATATATATATATATATATATATATATATATATATATATATATATATATATATATATATATATATATATATATATATATATATATATATATATATATATGTATATATATATATATATATATATATATATATATATATATATATATATATATCTATATCTATATATACACAAAATATAAATTAAATTATGTAAGGAAAATATATACAAAATACACATAGAATAATGTAAAATTGTATCAATATAAATATACAGAATATCAATAAAGTAATGTAAAAATTTATGAAAATAAAGATGCAAAATACCCATAAAATAACTCATATTTAAAAAAATATATATATATATATATATATATATATATATATATATATATATATATATATATATATATATATATATATATATATATATATATACAAAGTATACATATAAAGTAATTAAATTTGTATTAAATTAAATATACAAAATACACATACATTAAGGTAAATTTATATTGAAATAGATATGAAAATTACATATAAAATAATGTAAATTTGTATCAAAATATATACGAATACACACAATAAAATAACGTAAATTTTCATGAAAATATATATACAAAATACACATAAAATAATGTAAATACGTAGAAAAATATATATACAAAATACACATAAAATAATGTAAATTCGTATCAAAATAAATAAACAAAATTCCGATAAAAGAATGTATATTTGTATTAAAATATATATACAAAATACAAATAAAATAGCTAAAATTTGTATAAAAATATATACAAAAATACACAAAAAATAATTTTAATTTGTTTGAAAATAGATATGCAAAATACACATAAAATTAGGCAAATTTGTATTGAAATACATATACAAAATACACATGAAATAATGTAAATTTGTATGAAAATATATAAAATATATATATAAAATACATAAAATAATATAAATATATATATATAAAATATATATGAAATAATGTATATATATAAATATATATATATATATATATATATATATATATATATATATATATATATATATATATATATATATATATATATATATATATATATATATATATATATATATATATATATATATATATATATATATATATATATATATATATATATATATATATATATATATATATATATATATATATATATATATATATATATATATATATATATATATATATATATACGAATACACATAAAATAACGTAGATTTCTATAGAAATATATATATATAAAATACACATGAAATGATGTAAAGACACATTAAATAATGTAAACTCGTGTCAAAATAAATAAACAAAATATCAATAAAAAAATGTGTATTTGTATGAAAATAGATATACAAAATACACATAAAATAACGTAAATTTGTATAAAACTATATACAAAAATACACAAAAATAATTTAAATTTGTATGAAAATAAATATACAAAATACACATAAAATTAGGTAAATTTGTATTGATATACATTTTTTTTTTTTTACAACAAAGGAGGCAGCTCAAGGGCACACATAAAAAAGAAAACAATAATAAAAAAAAGCCCGCTACTCGCTGCTCCTAAAAAAGAAACAAAAGAAGTGGCCGAAAGGAAGATCAAATACGGGAGGACAGGTGTCCTGATACCCTCCTCTTGAAAGAGTTCAAGTCGTAGGCAGGAGGAAATACAGATGAAGGAAAATTGTTCCAGAGTTTACCAGCGTGAGGGATGAAAGAGTGAAGATACTGGTTAACTTTTGCATAAGGGGCTTGGACAGTATAGGGATGAGCATGAGTAGAAAGTCGAGTGCAGCGGGGCCGCGGGAGGGGGGGAGGCATGCAGTTAGCAAGTTCAGAAGAGCAGTCAGCGTGGAAATATCGATAGAAGATAGAAAGAGAGGCAACATTGCGGCGGAATTTAAGAGGTAGAAGACTATCAGTATGAGAAGGAGAGCTGATGAGACGAAGAGCCTTAGCCTCCACTCTGTCCAGAAGAGCTGTGTGAGTGGAGCCCCCCCACACATGAGATGCATACTCCATACGAGGGCGGACAAGGCCCCTGTATATGGACAGCAACTGTGCAGGGGAGAAGAACTGACGGAGACTGTACAGAACGCCCAGCCTCGAGGAAGCTGATTTAGTAAGAGATGAGATATGAAGTTTCAAGTTGAGATTTTGAGTTAAGGATAGACCGAGGATGTTTAGTGTTGAGGAAGGTGATAGCTGGGTGTTGTCAAAGAATAGGGGATAGTTGTTTGGAAGATTGTGTCGAGTGGATAGGTGGAGAAACTGTGTTTTTGAGGCGTTCAAGGACACCAGGTTCCACTTGCCCTAATCGGAAATAATAGTAAGGGCTGAGGCTAAGCGTTCTGCAGCCTCCAGCCTTGAGTCGTTAAGTTCCTGAAGGGTGGGTCTTCTATTAAAAGAAGTTGAGTAATGCAGAGTGGAATCATCGGCGTAGGAATGAATAGGACAGTTCGTTTTGGAAAGAAGATCATCAATGAACAACAGAAAAAGAGTGGGAGATAGGACAGGACCCTGTGGGACACCACTGTTAATATATTTAGGGGAAGAACAGTGACCGTCTACCACGGCAGAAATAGAACGGTCAGAAAGGAAACTGGAGATAAAGGTGCAGAGAGAAGGATAGAGACCGTAGGAGGGTAGTTTAGAAAGCAAAGATTTGTGCCAGACCCTATCAAAAGCTTTTAATATGTCCAGCGCAATAGCAAAAGTTTCACCGAAACGGCTAAGAGAGGATGACCAAGAGTCAGTTAAGAAGGCTAGGAGATCACCAGTAGAACGCCCCTTGCGGAACCCATACTGACGATCAGATAGAAGGTCAGAAGTGGAAAGGTGCTTTTGAATCTTCCGGTTAAGGATTGATTCAAAAGCTTTAGATAGACAAGAAAGTAAAGCTATAGGACGGTAGTTTGAGGGATTGGAGCGGTCACCCTTCTTAGGTACAGGCTGTATGAAGGCATACTTCCAGCAAGAAGGAAAGGTAGATGTTGACAGGCAGAGGCGAAAGAGTTTGACCAGGCAGGGTGACAGCACGGGGGCACAGTTTTTAAGGACAATAGGAGGCACTCCATCAGGTCCATAAGCCTTCTGAGGATTGAGGCCAGAGAGGGCATAGAAAACATCATTTTTAAGAATCTTTATAACAGGCATAAAGGAGTCAGAGGGGGGATGAGTAGGAGGAATATGCCCAGAATCGTCCAGAGTGGAGTTTTTAGAAAAAGTTTGAGAGAAGAGTTCAGCCTTAGAGATAGATGAGACGGCAGTGTTGCCGTCAGGACTGAGGAGTGGAGGGAAAGATGAAGAAGTGACGTTGGAGGAGATGTTTTTGGCTAGATGCCAGAAGTCACGGGAAGAGTTAGAGAAAGCAAGGTTTTGACATTTTCTATTAATGAAAGAATTTTTGGTTAGTCGGAGAATAGATTTGGCACGATTTCGGGCAGAAATGTAAAGTTCATAATTAGCATTAGTTTGAAGGCTCTGGTACCTTTTGTGAGCTACCTCTCTATCATTGACAGCACGAGAACAAGCGTGATTAAACCAAGGCTTTTTAGCGTGAGGAGTAGAGAAAGAACGAGGAATGTATGCCTCCATGCCAGAGACAATCACCTCTGTGATGCGCTGAGCACACACAGAGGGGTCTCTATCCTGGAAGCAATAATCATTCCACGGGAAATCGGAAAAGTACATCCTCAGGTCGTCCCACCGAGCTGAAGCAAAATGCCAGAAGCATCGCCTCTTCGGTGGGTCCAGATTGTGTACAGGAGCGATAGGACAGGATGCAGAAATAAGATTGTGATCGGAGGAGCCCAACGAAGAGAACAGTTTGACAGAATAAGCAGAAGGGTTTGAGGTAAGGAAGAGGTCTAGAATGTTGGGCCGATCTCCAAGACGGTCGGGAATACTTGTAGGGTGCTGGACCAACTGCTCTAGGTCGTTGAGGATAGCAAAGTTGTAGGCTTGTTCACCAGGATGGTCAGTGAAAGAGGATGAAAGCCAAAGCTGGTGGTGAACATTGAAATCTCCTAGGATGGAGATTTCAGCGAAGGGAGAGTGGGTCAAGATGTGCTCCACTTTAGAATTCAAATAGTCAAAGAATTTTACAAAGTTGGTAGAGTTAGGTGAGAGATAAACAGCACAGATGTATTTAGTAATAGAATGACAATGAAGTCTAAGCCAGATGGTGGAAAATTCAGAAGAGTCAAGGTCGTGGGCACCAGAGCAAGTGATGTCGTTGCGCACGTAGGCGCAACAACCAGCTTTGGATTGAAATTTAGGATAGAGATAGTAGGAGGGAACAGAGTAGAGATTGCTGTCAGTAGCCTCAGCAACCTGTGTCTCGGTAAGGAAGAGAAGGTGAGGTTTAGAGGAGGAGAGATGATGTTGCACAGAATGAAAATTAGAGCGAAGACCGCGAATGTTCCAGAAATTGAGAAGAAAGAGGTTCGAGGAGTTATCAAGACACCTCTCGGGTCGGCAGCCAGAAGGGGAGTCATCCCTGGGGGAATTTGTGGTCCGCCCCCAGGCGGGGACTCCGAGGCTTGGTGTATGTGCGCCATTTTGAAATTTTAATTTTGGGAAAAGGTGTATATATTGTGTGAATGTAGTGTGGTGTGGATAAAGAGAGGATCTGTCTTTAGAGAGCATGCTGAACTACTCTCCGGTGTTGGTGAGACAATAGGGAAACGGTTAATGTAATATACATATACAAAATACACTTAAAATAACGTAAATTTGTATAATATATATATATATATATATATATATATATATATATATATATATATATATATATATATATATATATTTATCTATATATATATATATATATATATATTTATATATATATATATATATATATATATATATATATATATATATATATATATATATATATATATATATATATATATATATATATATATATATATATATATATATATATATATATATATATATATATATATATATATATATCAAATTAAATAAATAAAATATCAATAAAATAATGTAAATTTGTATGAAAATAAAGATGCAAAATACTCATAAAATAAACCATATTTTTATAAAAATACATATACAAAAATACACATAGAATAATGAAATTTGTATTAAAATAAATATTCAAAATGCAAATACAATAAGGTAAATTTGTATTGAAAAAATATGCAAAATACACATAAAACAATGTAAATTTGTTTTAATATATATATATATATATATATATATATATATATATATATATATATATATATATATATATATATATATATATATATATATATATATATATATATATATATATATATATATATATATATATATATATAAATATATATATATATATATATATATAAAATACACATGAAATGATGTAAAGACACATTAAATAATGTAAACTCGTGTCAAAATAAATAAACAAAATATCAATAAAAAAATGTGTATTTGTATGAAAATAGATATACAAAATACACATAAAATAACGTAAATTTGTATAAAACTATATACAAAAATACACAAAAATAATTTAAATATGTATGAAAATAAATATACAAAATACACATAAAATTAGGTAAATTTGTATTGATATACATTTTTTTTTTTTTTTACAACAAAGGAGGCAGCCCAAGGGCACACACAAAAAAGAAAACAATAATAAAAAAAAAGCCCGCTACTCGCTGCTCCTAAAAAAGAAACAAAAGAAGTGGCCGAAAGGAAGATCAAATACGGGAGGACAGGTGTCCTGATACCCTCCTCTTGAAAGAGTTCAAGTCGTAGGCAGGAGGAAATACAGATGAAGGAAAATTGTTCCAGAGTTTACCAGCGTGAGGGATGAAAGAGTGAAGATACTGGTTAACTTTTGCATAAGGGGCTTGGACAGTATAGGGATGAGCATGAGTAGAAAGTCGAGTGCAGCGGGGCCGCGGGAGGGGGGGAGGCATGCAGTTAGCAAGTTCAGAAGAGCAGTCAGCGTGGAAATATCGATAGAAGATAGAAACAGAGGCAACATTGCGGCGGAATTTAAGAGGTAGAAGACTATCAGTATGAGAAGGAGAGCTGATGAGACGAAGAGCCTTAGCCTCCACTCTGTCCAGAAGAGCTGTGTGAGTGGAGCCCCCCCACACATGAGATGCATACTCCATACGAGGGCGGACAAGGCCCCTGTATATGGACAGCAACTGTGCAGGGGAGAAGAACTGACGGAGACTGTACAGAACGCCCAGCCTCGAGGAAGCTGATTTAGTAAGAGATGAGATATGAAGTTTCAAGTTGAGATTTTGAGTTAAGGATAGACCGAGGATGTTTAGTGTTGAGGAAGGTGATAGCTGGGTGTTGTCAAAGAATAGGGGATAGTTGTTTGGAAGATTGTGTCGAGTGGATAGGTGGAGAAACTGTGTTTTTGAGGCGTTGAAGGACACCAGGTTCCTCTTGCCCCAATCGGAAATAATAGTAAGGGCTGAGGCTAAGCGTTCTGCAGCCTCCAGCCTTGAGTCATTAAGTTCCTGAAGGGTGGGTCTTCTATTAAAAGAAGTTGAGTAATGCAGAGTGGAATCATCGGCGTAGGAATGAATAGGACAGTTCGTTTTGGAAAGAAGATCATCAATGAACAACAGAAAAAGAGTGGGAGATAGGACAGGACCCTGTGGGACACCACTGTTAATATATTTAGGGGAAGAACAGTGACCGTCTACCACGGCAGAAATAGAACGGTCAGAAAGGAAACTGGAGATAAAGGTACAGAGAGAAGGATAGAGACCGTAGGAGGGTAGTTTAGAAAGCAAAGATTTGTGCCAGACCCTATCAAAAGCTTTTAATATGTCCAGCGCAATAGCAAAAGTTTCACCGAAACGGCTAAGAGAGGATGACCAAGAGTCAGTTAAGAAGGCTAGGAGATCACCAGTAGAACGCCCCTTGCGGAACCCATACTGACGATCAGATAGAAGGTCAGAAGTGGAAAGGTGCTTTTGAATCTTCCGGTTAAGGATTGATTCAAAAGCTTTAGATAGACAAGAAAGTAAAGCTATAGGACGGTAGTTTGAGGGATTGGAGCGGTCACCCTTCTTAGGTACAGGCTGTATGAAGGCATACTTCCAGCAAGAAGGAAAGGTAGATGTTGACAGGCAGAGGCGAAAGAGTTTGACCAGGCAGGGTGACAGCACGGGGCACAGTTTTAAGGACAATAGGAGGCACTCCATCAGGTCCATAAGCCTTCTGAGGATTGAGGCCAGAGGGCATAGAAAACATCATTTTAAGAATCTTTATAACAGGCATAAAGGAGTCAGAGGGGGATGAGTAGGAAGAATATGCCCAGAATCGTCCGGAGTGGAGTTTTTAGAAAAAGTTTGAGAGAAGAGTTCAGCCTTAGAGATAGATGAGACGGCAGTGTTGCCGTCAGGACTGAGAGTGGAGGAAAGATGAAGAAGTGAAGTTGGAGGAGATGTTTTGGCTAGATGCCAGAAGTCACGGGAAGAGCTAGAGAAAGCAAGGTTTTGACATTTTCTATTAATGAAAGAATTTTTGGTTAGTCGGAGAATAGATTTGGCACGATTTCGGGCAGAAATGTAAAGTTCATAATTAGCATTAGTTTGAAGGCTCTGGTACCTTTTGTGAGCTACCTCTCTATCATTGACAGCACGAGAACAAGCGTGATTAAACCAAGGAACGAGGAATGTATGCCTCCATTCCAGAGACAATCACCTCTGTGATGCGCTGAGCACACACAGAGGGGTCTCTATCCTGGAAGCAATAATCATTCCACGGGAAATCGGAAAAGTACATCCTCAGGTCGTCCCACCCAGCTGAAGCAAAATGCCAGAAGCATCGCCTCTTCGGTGGGTCCAGATTGTGTACAGGAGCGATAGGACAGGATGCAGAAATAAGATTGTGATCGGAGGAGCCCAACGAAGAGAACAGTTTGACAGAATAAGCAGAAGGGTTTGAGGTAAGGAAGAGGTCTAGAATGTTGGGCCGATCTCCAAGACGGTCGGGAATACGTGTAGGGTGCTGGACCAACTGCTCTAGGTCGTTGAGGATAGCAAAGTTGTAGGCTTGTTCACCAGGATGGTCAGTGAAAGAGGATGAAAGCCAAAGCTGGTGGTGAACATAGAAATCTCCTAGGATGGAGATTTCAGCGAAGGGAGAGTGGGTCAAGATGCGCTCCACTTTAGAATTCAAATAGTCAAAGAATTTTACAAAGTTGGTAGAGTTAGGTGAGAGATAAACAGCACAGATGAATTTAGTAATAGAATGACAATGAATGGGAAAAGGTGTATATATTGTGTGAATGTAGTGTGGTGTGGATAAAGAGAGGATCTGTCTTTAGAGAGCATGCTGAACTACTCTCCGGTGTTGGTGAGACAATAGGGAAACGGTTAATGTAATATACATATACAAAATACACTTAAAATAACGTAAATTTGTATAAAATATATATATATATATATATATATATATATATATATATATATATATATATATATATATATATATATATATATATATATATATATATATTTATATATATATGCATATATATATATATATATATATATATATATATATATATATATATATATTTATATATATATATATATATATATATATATATATATATATATATATATATTATATATATATATATATATATAAATACACAGAATATTAATAAAATAATGTAAATTTGTATATACAAAATACACATAGAATGATATGAAATCGTATCAAAATAAATAAACAGAATATCAATAAAATAATCCAAATTTGTATGAAAATTAAGATGCAAAACACCCATATAATAACGCATATTTGTATAAAAATATATATATACAATAATACATATAAGATCATTAAATTTGTATTAAAATAAATATACAAAATGCAAATTACAATAAAGTACATTTGTATTGAAATAGATATGTAAAATTCACATAAATAATGTAAATTTATATCAAAATATATATACGAATACTCATAAAATAGAGTAAATTTCTCTGAAAATATACATACAAAATACATATAAAATGATGTAAATAAGTATAAAAATATATATGCCAAATATACCTCAAATAATGTATATTCGTATCAAAATAAATAAACAAAATTCCGATACAAGAACGTATATTTGTTGGAAAATAAATATACAAAATACACATAAAGTAACGAAAATTTATATAAAAATATATACAAAAATACAATGTAAATTTGTTTCAAAATATATATACGAATACATATAAAATAACGTAGATCTCTATAGAAATATATATATAAAAAATACACATGAAATGATGTAAATACGTATAAGTATATATATATATATATATATATATATATATATATATATATATATATATATATATATATATATATATATATATATATATATATATATATATATATATATATATATATATATATATATATATATATATATATATATATATATATATATATATATATATATATATATACAAAATACACATTAAATAATGTAAGTTCGTGTCAAACTAAATAAACAATATATCAATAAAAGAATGTGTATTTGTATGAAGATAAATATACAAAATACACATAAAATAACCTAAATTTGAATAACACTGTATACAAAAATAAACAAAAAATAATGTAAATTTGTATGAAAATAAATATACAAAATACAAATAAAATTAGGTAAATTTGTATTGAAATACATATACAAAATACACATAAAATAATTTTTAAATTTGAATGAAAATATACAAACAAATACACCTAAAAAAACGTAAATTTGTATAAAATATATATACAAAATACACATTAAATAAAGTAAATATGTATAAAAAAATATATACAAAACACAAATAGAATAATGTAAAATTCATCCAAATAAATACACAGAATGTTAATAAAATAATGTAAATTTGTACATAAATTAAGATGCAAAATACCCATAAAATAACGCATTTTTTTATAAAAATATATATACCAAAATACACATAAAATATTTGAATTTGTATTAAAATAGATATACAAAATGCACATACAATAAGGTAAATTTATATTGGAGTAGATATGCAAAATACATATAAAACAATGTAAATTTGTTTCAAAATATATATACGAATACACATAAAATAACGTAGCTTTATATAAATTTTAATACGCATAGAATAATGTAAAATCGTATCAAAATAAATGAACAGAATATCAATAAAATAATATAAATTTCTGTGAAAATAAAGTTGCAAAATCCCATAAAATAACGCATATTTGTATAAAAATATATATACAAAAATACACATAAAATAATTAAATTTGTATTAAAATAAATATACAAAATGCACATACAATAAGATAAATTTGTATTGAAATAGATATGCAAAATACACATCAAATAATGTAAATTTGTATTAAAATATGTATTCGAAAACACATAAAATAACGTACATTTCTATGAAAACTTATATAAAAAATATACATAAAATGATGTAAATACGAATAAAAATATATATACTAAATACACCTAAAATAATGTAAATTCGTATCAAATTCAATAAACTAAATTTCAATAAAAGATTGTATATATGTAGGAAAATAAATATACAAAATAATATATAAAATAACTAACATTTCTATAAAAATACATACAAAAATAAACAAAAATAATTTAAATTTGTATGAAAATAGAAATACAAAATACACATAAAATTAGATAAATTTGTATTGAAATACATATACAAAATACACATAAAATAATGTAAATTTCTATGAAAATATATAAACAAATAGACATAAAGTAACGTATATATGTATAAAATATATATAGAAAATGCACATTAAATAATGTAAATATGTAAAATAAAATATATACAAAATACACATAGAACAATGTAAAATCGTATCAAAATAAATACACAGAATATCAATAAAATAATGTAAAATTGTATGAAAATAAAGATGCAAAATACCCATAAAAAAAGCATATTTTTATAAAAATATATATACAAAAATACACGACGAATAATTAAATTTCTATGAAAATAAATATACAAAATACACATACAATATGGTAAATTTGTATTGAAATAGATATGCAAAACACACATCAAACAATGTAAATTTGTTGCAAAATATATATACGAATAAACATAAAAAAACGTAAATTTCTATAAAAATATATATAAAAAATACACATAAAATGATGTAAATACGTATAAAAATATATATACAAAATACACATAAAATAATGTAAACTCATACCAAAATAAATAAACAAAATACCAATAGAAGAATGTGAATTTGTATGAAAATAAAAATACAAAATACACATAAAATAACGTAAATTTGTATAAAACTATATACAAAAATACACAAAAGTAATTTAAATTTGTATGAAAATAGATATACAAAATATATATTAAATAAACTAAATAAATACATACATAAATACATAAAATAATGTATATCTGTATCAAAATAATTAAACAAATACGCATAAAATAACGTAAATTTGTTTAAAAATATATAAACAAAATACACATTAAATAATGAAAATACGTATACAAAATATATACAAAATACACATATAATAATGTAAATTCGTATCAAAATACACAAACAAAATAATGATAAAAAAATGTAAACTTGTATGAAAAAATATATACAAAATACACATAAAATAACGCAAATCTCTATAAAAATATATATACAAAAACGCCTCTCAAACACTTTAAACTTGTGTGAAAATAAATAGACAAAATGCCCATAAAATAAGGCAAATTTGTAATAAAAAAGTAATTAATACACTTAAAATAATGTAAATTTATATAAAAATAATAACACAAAAGCACATAAAATGAAGTAAAATTGTATAAAAAATATATATACAAAAGTCACATTAAATAATGTAAATGCGTATAAAAATATGTATAGAAAATACTCATGAAATAATCTAAATTCGTATCGAAATAAATGAACAAAATACCGATAAAAAAATATAATTTTGAATGAAAATATATATAAAAAATACACATAAAATAATGTAAATACATATAAATATATGCACATAAAATAATTTGATTTTGAATGAAAATAAATATAAAAATAAACATAAAATAAGGCAAATTTGTAATGAAATATATATACAAAATACACATAAAATAATGAAGATTTGTTTCAAAATATATATACGAATACACATAAAATAACGTTGATTTCTATAGAAATATATATACAAAATACACATGAAATGATGTAAATACGTATAAAAATATATATACAAAATACACATTAAATAATGTAAATTCATGTCAAAATAAATAAACAAAATATCAATAAAAGAATGTGTAATGTATGAAAATACATATACAAAACACATATAAAATAACGTAAATTTGTATAAAACTATATACAAAAATACACAAAAATAATTTAAATTTGTATGAAAATAAATATACAAAATATACATAAAATTAGGTAAATTTATATTGAAATATATTGACATAATACACATAAAATAACGTAAATTTTAATGAAAATATATAAACAAATTCACTTAAATTAACGTAAATTTGTATAAAATATATATACAAAATACTCTTTAAATAATGTAAATATATATAAAAAATATATACAAAACACAAATATAATAATGTAAAATCGTATCAAAATAAATACACAGAAGATTAATAAAATAATGGAAATTTGTATGAAAATAAAGATGCAAAATACCCATAAAATAACGCATTTTTTTATAAAAATATATATACCAAAATACACCTATAATATTTACATTTGTATTACAATAAATATACAAAATGCACATACAATAAGGTAAACTTGTATTAAAATAGATATGCATAATACATATAAATGAATGTAAATTTGTTTCAAAATATATATACGAATACACATAAAATAACGTAGATTTCTATAAATATATATATACAAAATACACATAAAATGAAGTAAATACGTATAAGAAAATGTATACAAAATACACATAAAATCATGTAAAATCGTATCAAAATAAATAAACAAAATACCAATAAAAGAATGTGTTTTTGTACAAATATAAATATACAAACTACACATAAAATAACGTAAAATTGTATAAAACTATACACAAAAAAAAACAAAAATAATTAAATTTATATGAAAATAGATACACAAAAGGCACATAAAATAAGCTAAATTTGAATTGAGATAAATATATAAAATACATAAAATAATGTAAATTTGTATCAAAATATTTATTCAAATACACATATAATAACGTAAATTTATGTAAAAATATATAAACAAAATACACATTAAATAATGTAAATACGTATAAAAAATATGTACGTAATGTAAAAATTAAAAAAAATAAAGATGCAAAATACTCATAAAATAACTCATATTTAAAAAAAATACATATACAAAAATACACATAAAATAATAAAATTTGTACTAAAA
Organism: Eriocheir sinensis; assembly: GCF_024679095.1. Taxonomy (NCBI): domain Eukaryota; kingdom Metazoa; phylum Arthropoda; class Malacostraca; order Decapoda; family Varunidae; genus Eriocheir; species Eriocheir sinensis. The sequence continues at coordinate 347,440 of NW_026111601.1, forward strand.
TAAGTATACAAAATACACATACAATAAGATAAATTTGTATTGAAATAGATATGCAAAATAGACATAAAATAAAATAAATTTGTATCAAAATATATACGAATACACACAATAAAATAACGTAGATTTTTATGAAAATATATATACAAAATACACATAAAATAATGTAAATACGTAGAAAAATATATATACAAAATACACATAAAATAATGTAAATTCGTATCAAAATAAATAAACAAAATTCCACTTAAAGATTGTATATTTGTAGGAAAGTATATATACAAAATACAAATAAAATAACTAAAATTTGTATAAAAATATGTATTAAAATACACAAAAATAATTTAAATTTGTTTGAAAATAGATATGCAAAATACACATAAAATTAGGCAAATTTGTATTAAAATATATATACAAAATACACCTAAAATAATGTAAATTTGTATGAAAATATATAAACAAATACACATAAAATAACGTAAATTTCCATAAAATATATATACAAAATATACATTAAATAATGTAAATATGTATAAAAATATATATACAAAATACACATACAATAATGTAAAATCGTATCAAAATAAATAAACAGAATATCAATAAAATAATGTAAATTTCTATGAAAATAAAGATGAAAAATACCCATATAATAACGCATATTTGTTTAAAAATATATATACAAAAAAACATATAAAATAGTTAAATTTGTATTAAAATAAATATACAAAAGACACATACAATGAAGAAAATTTGTATTGAAATAGATATGCAAAATACACATAAATAATGTAAATTTGTGTCAAAATATATATCGATTACACATAAAATAGAGTAGATTTCTATGAAAATATATATTCAAAATACATATAAAATGATGTAAATAAGTATGAAAATATATATATCAAATATACCTAAAATAATGTAAATTAGTATCAAAATAAATAAACAAAATTTCGATAAAAGAAAGTATATATGTTCGAAAATAAATATACAAAATACACATAAAATTACGTAAATTTTAATAAAAATATATACAAAAATACACAAAATTAATTTCAATTTGTATGAAAATGATATACAGAATACACATATAATTAGTTAAATTTGTATTTAAATACATGTACAAAATACACATAAAATAATGTAAATTTGTATGAAATAAAAACAAATTCACATAAAATAACGTACATTTGTCTAAAATATATAATCATAATATACATAGAATAATGTAAAATCGTATCAAAATAAATACACAGAATATCAATAAAATAATGTAAATTTGTATGAAAATAAAGATGCCAATTACCCATCAAATAAAACATATTTTTATAAAAATATATATACAAAAATACACATAGAATAATTAAATTTCTATTAAAATTAATATACAAAATGCACATACAATAAGGTAAATTTGTATTGTAATAATATTCAAAATACACATAAAACAATGTAAATATGTTTCAAAATATATATACGAATACACATAAAATAACGTAGATTTCTAAAGAAATATATATACAAAATACACATGAAATGATGTAAATACGTTTAAAAATATATATACACATTACACATTAAATAATGTAAACTCGTGTCAAAATAAATAAACAAAATATCAATAAAAGAATGTGTATTTGTATGAAAATAGATATACAAAATACACATAAAATATTGTAAATTTGTATAAAACTCTATACAAAAATACACAAAAAATAATTTTAATTTCTATGAAAATAAATATACAAAATACACATAAAATTAGGTAAATTTGTATTGAAATACATATAGAAAATACACATAAAATAATGTAAATTTGAATGAAAATATATAAACAAATACACTTAAAATAACGTAGATTTGTATGAAATATACATTCAAAATAAACATTAAATAATGTAAATATGTATAAAAAAATATATACAAAACACAAATAGAATAATGTAAAATAGTATCAAAATAAATACACAGAATATTAATAAAATAATAAAAATTTGTATGAAAATAGAGATGCAAAATAACCACAAAATAGCGCATTTTTTATAAAAATATATATACCAAAATACACATAAAATATTAATTTTTTTATTAAAATAAATATACAAAATGCACATACAATAAGGTAAATTTGTATTGAAATAGATATGCAAAATACATATACAACAATGTAAATTTGTTTCAAAATATATATACGAATACACATAAAATAACGTAGATTTCTATAAAAATATATACAAAATACACATAAAATGAAGTAAATACGTATAAAAAAAATGTGTACAAAATACACATAAAACAATGTAAATTCGTATCAAAATAAACATACAAAATACCTATCACAGAATGTGTATTTGTATAAATATAAATATACAAAAAACATAAAATATCGTAAATTTGTATAAAACTATATACAAAAATACACAGAAGTAGTTAAATTTGTATGAAAATAGATATACAAAATACAGATAAAATAAGCTAAGTTTGAATTGAAATGTATATACAAAATACATAAAATAATGTAAATTTGTATTAAAATACTTTTACAAATACACATATAATAACGTAAATTTGTATAAAAACATATAAACAAAATACACATTAAATAATGTAAAAACGTATAAAAAAAAGTACAAAATACACATATAATCATGTAATTCGTATAAAAATAAATAAACAAAATACCAATAAAATAATGTAAATTTGTATGAGAAAACATATACAAAAAACACATAAAATAACGGAAATTTATATAAAAATATATTTACAAAATGCAAATAAAATAAATTTGCATAAAAAAATATATACAAAACACACATTAGATATTGTAAATGAGTATAAAAATATGTATACAAAATACCTATGAAATAATCTAAATTCGTTTCGAATTATATTAAGAAAATACCAATAAAATGATGTAATTTTAGATGAAAATATATATAGAAAATACACATAAAAAAACCTAAATACAAATACAAATATACACATAAAATAATTTAAAATTGAATGATATAAATATACAAAATAAACATAAAATAATGTTTATTTGTAATGAAATATATGTAAAAATACACATAAAATAATATAAATTTGTATGAAAATATATATACAAATACACATAAAATAACATCAATTTGTATAAAAATTGTATCAAAATATATACGAATACACACAATAAAATAACGCAATTTTTTATGAAAATGTATATACAAAACAAATCAAATAATTTAAATACGTAGAAAAATATATATACAAAATACACATAAGATGATGTAAATTTGTATGAAAATAAATAAACAAAATTAAATAAAAGAATGTATATTTGTAGGAAAATATATATACAAAATACAAATAAAATAACTAAAATTTGTATAAAAATATATACAAAAATACACAAAAATAAATTAAATTTGTTTGAAAATAGATATGCAAAATACACAAAAAATAAGGCAAATTTGTATTAAAATACATAAACAAAATAAGCATAAAATAATGTAAATTTTTATGAAAATATATAAACAAATACACATAAAATAACATAAGTTTGTATGAAATATATATTCAAGATACACATTAAATAATGTAAATATATATAAAAAAAAGTATATGCAAAATATAAATAGAATAATGTAAAATCGTATCAAAATAAATACACAGAATATTAATAAAATAATGTAAATTTGTATGAAAATAAAGATGCAAAATTTCCATAAAATAGCGCATTTTTTATAAAAATAAATATACCAAAATACACATAAAATATTTAAATTTGTATTGAAAAAAATATACAAAATGCACATACAATAAGGTAAATTTGTATTGAAAGAGTTATGCAAAAGTACATATAAAACAATGTAAATTTGTTTTAAAATATATATACGAATACACATAAAATAACGTAGATTTCTATAAAAATATATATACAAAATACACATAAAATTAACTAAATACGTATAAAAAATGTATACAAAATACACATAAAATAATGTAAATTCGAATCAAAATAAATAAATAAAGTACCAATAAAAGAATGTGTATTTGTATAAATATAAATATACAAAATACACATAAAATAACTTAAATTTGTATAAAACTATATAAAAAAATACACAAAGTAATTAAATTTGTATTAAAATAGATATACAAAATACACATAAAATAAGCTAAATTTGAATTGAAATATATATACAAAATACATAAATAATGTAAATTTGTATCAAAATATTTATACAAATACACATATAAGAATGTAAATTTGTATAAAAATATATAAACAAAATTATCATTAAATACTTTAAATACGTATAAAAAATATGCACAAATTACACATATAATAACGAAAATCGTATCAAAATAAATAAACAAAATACCAATAAATTAATATAAATTTGTATGAGAAAACACAAACAAAATGCACATAAAATAACTCAAATTTCTATAAAAATATATGTACAAAAATGCACGTAAAATAAAGTAAATTTGCATAAAAATAGATATACAAAACACACATTAAATAATGTATATGCGTATAAAAATATGTATACAAAATACCTATAAAATAATCTAAATTCGTATCGAGTTAAATTAACAAAATACCCATAAAACAATGTAATTATGGGTGAAAATATATATAGAAAATACACATAAAATAATCTAAATACAAATACAAATATGCACATAAAATAACCTAAATACATATACAAATATACACATAAAATAATTTAAAATTGAATGAAATATATATACAAAATAAACATATAATAAGGTAAATTTGTAATGAAATATATGTACAAAATACACATAAAATAATGTCAATTTGTATGAAAATATATATACAAATACACATAAAATAACATGAATTTGTATAAAAATATATATTCAAAATAAACATTAAATAATGTAAATGCGTATAAAAATATATATGCAAAGTACATATAAAATAATATAAATTCGTATCAAAATAAATAAACAAAATACCAATAATATAATATATATTTGAATGAAAATAAATTTACAAAATACACATAACATAACTAAAATTTGTTTTAAAATTTATAAAAAAATACCCAGAAAAAATTTGAATTTGTATGAAAATAGATACACAAAATACACATAAAACTAGTTAAATTTCTTTTGAAATATATATACAAAATACCCATAAAATATTGTAAATTTGTGTCAAAATATATAAACAAATACACATAAAATAATGTAAATTTGTATAAAAAATATATACAAAATACACATAGAATAATGTAAAATCGTATCAAAATAAATGAGCAAAATATCAATAAAATAATGTAAATTTCTATGAAAATAAAGATGCAAAATACCCATAAAATAACGGATATTTGTATAAATATATATATATATATATATATATATATATATATATATATATATATATATATATATATATATATATAAATGTATATATATATATATATATATATATATATATATATATATACAAAAATACACATAAAATAATTAAATTTGTATTAAAATAAATATAAAAAAATGCACGTACAATAAGGTAAATTTGTATTAAAATAGATATGCAAAATACACATCAAATAATGTAGATTTGTATTAAAATATATATACGAAAACACATAAAATAAAGTAAATTTCTATGAAAATATATATACAAAATACATAAATAATGTAAATTCGTATCAAAATATTTATACAAATACACATATAATGACGTAAATTTGTATAAAAATATATAAACAAAATTGTCATTAAATACTTTAAATACGTATAAAAAATATGCACAAATTACACATATAATAACGAAAATCGTATCAAAATAAATAAACAAAATACCAATAAATTAATTTAAATTTGTATGAGAAAACACAAACAAAATACACATAAAATAACTAAAATTTCTATAAAAATATATGTACAAGAATGCACGTAAAATAAAGTAAATTTGCATAAAAATATATATACAAAACACACATTAAATAATGTATATGCGTATAAAAATATGTATACAAAATACCTATGAAATAATCTAAATTCGTATCGAGTTAAATTAACAAAATAAAAATAAAACAATGTAATTATGGGTGAAAATATATATAGAATATACACATAAAATAACGTAAATACAAATACAAATATGCACATAAAATAACATAAATACATATACAAATATACACATAAAATAATTTAAAATTAAATGAAATAAATATACAAAATAAACATAAAATAAGGTAAATTTGTAATAAAATATATGTACAAAATACACATAAAATAATGTCAATTTGTATGAAAATATATATACAAATACACATAAAACAACATGAATTTGTATAAAAATATATATTCAAAATAAACATTAAATAATGTAAATGCGTATAAAAATATATATGCAATGTACATATAAAATAATGTAAATTCGTATCAAAATAAATCAACAAAATACCAATAATATAATATATATCTGAATGAAAATAAATTTACATAATCCACATAACATAACTAAAATTTGTTTTAAAATTTATACAAAAATACCCAGAAATAATTTGAATTTGTATTAAAATAGATATACAAAATACACATAAAACTATGTAAATTTCATTTGAAATATATATGCAAAATACCCATAAAATATTGTAAATTTGTGTTAAAATATATAAACAAATACACATAAAATAATGTAAATTTGTATAAAATATATATACAAAATACACATTAAATAATGGAAAAAAATGTATAAAAAATATATACAAAATACACATAGAATAATGTAAAATCGTATCAATATAAATGAGCAAAATATCAATAAAATAATGTAAATTTCTATGAAAATAAAGATGCAAAATACCCATAAAATAACGGATATTTGTATAAAAATATATATATACAAAAATACACATAAAATAATTAAATTTGTATTAAAATAAATATAAAAAATGCACGTACAATAAGGTAAATTTGTATTAAAATAGATATGCAAAATACACATCAAATAATGTAGATTTGTATTAAAATATATATACGAAAACACATAAAATAAAGTAAATTTCTATGAAAATTTATATACAAAATACACATAAAATGATGTATATACGTATAAAAATATATATTCAAAATACACCTAAAATAAGGTAAATTCGACTCAAATTCAATAAACTAAATCTCAATAAAAGAATGTATATATGTAGGAAAATAAATATACAAAATAATATATAAAATAACTAAAATTTGTATAAAAATATATACAAATACACAAAAATAATTTCAATTTGTATGGAAACAGATATACAAAATACACATAAAATAATGTAAATTTGTATGAAAATATATAAACAAATAGACATAAAGTAACATATATTTGTATAAAATATATATAGAAAATGCTCAATAAATAATGTAAATATGTAAAATAAAATACATAAAAAATACACATAGAATAATGTAAAATCGTATCAAAATAAATACACAGAATATCAATAATTAATGTAAATTTGTATGAAAATAGAAATGCAAAATACCCATAAAAAAGCATATTTTTATAAAGAAATATGTATACATAAACACACATCAAATAATTAAATTTGTATTAAAACAAATATACAAAATGCACATACAATATGGTAAATTTGTAATGAAATAGATATGCAAAACACACATAAAACAAAGTAAATTTATTTCAAAATATATATACGAAGACACATCAAAAAACGTAAATTTCTGTAAAAATATATATAAAAAATACATAAAAAAAAACACAAAAATAATTTAAATTTGTATGAAAATAAATATACAAAATACACATAAAATTAGGTAAATTTGTATTGAAATACATATACAAAATACACATAAAATAATGTAAATTTGAATGAAAATATATATATATATATATATATATATATATATATATATATATATATATATATATATATATATATATATATATATATATATATATATATATATATATATATATATATATATATATATATATATATATATATATATATATATATATATATATATATACAAAATACACATTAAATAATGCAAATATGTATGAAAAAAATATATACAAAACACAAATAGAATAGTGTAAAATCGTATCAAAATAAATACAAAGAATATTAATAAAATAAAGTAAATTTGTATGAAAATAAAGATGTATAAAATAATATATATATATATATATATATATATATATATATATATATATATATATATATATATATATATATATATATATATATATATATATATATATATATATATATATATATATATATATATATATATATATATATACCAAAATACACATAAAATATTTAAATTTGTATTAAAATAAATATACAAAATGCAAATTTATTAAGGTAAATTTGTATTGAAATAGATATGCAAAATACATATAAAACAATGTAAATTTGTTTCAAGATATATATACGAATACACAAAATAACGTAGATTTCTATAAAAATATATATACAAAATACACATAAAATTAAGTAGATACGTATAAAAAAATGTATACAAAATACATATAAAATAATGTAAATTGATATCAAAATAGATAAACAAAATACCAATAAAAGAATGAGTATTTGTATAAATAAAAATATACAAAATACACGTAAAATAATGTTAATTTGTATAAAACTTTATACAAAAATACACAAAAGTAATTAAATTTGTATTAAAATAGATATACAAAATACACTTAAAATAAGCTAAATTTGAATTGATATATATATATATATATATATATATATATATATATATATATATATATATATATATATATATATATATATATATATATATATATATATATATATATATATATATATATATATATATATATATACACAAAATACATCAAATAATGTAAATTTGTATCAAAGTATTTATACAAATACACATATAATAACGTAAATTTGTATAAAAATATATTAACAAAATACACATTAAATAAAATAAATACGTATAAAAGATATGTACAAAATACACATATAATAATGTAATTATGTAATAATGTATGAGAAAACATATACAAAATACACGTAAAAGAACGGAAATTTCTATAAAAATATATGGACAAAAATGCACAGAAAATAAATTAAATTTGAATAAAAATATATATACAAAACACAAATTAAATAATGTAAATGCGTATAAAAATAAATATACAAAATACCTAAAAGATCATCTAAACTCGTATCGAATTAAATTAACAAAATACCAATAAAAAAGTTTATTTTTGGATTAAAATATATATAGAAAATACACATAAAATTACCTAAATACAAATACAAATATACACAAAATAATTTAATATTAAATGAAATAAATATAGAAAATAAACATAAAATAAGGTAAATTTGTAATGAAATATATGTACAAAATACACATAAAATAATGTAAATTTATATGAAAAAATATATACAAATACTCATAAAATACCATGAATTTGTATAAAAATATATATTCAAAACAAATATTAAATAATGTAAATGCGTATAAAAATATATATACAATGTACATATAAAATAATGTAAATTCGTATCAAAATAAATCAACAAAATACCAATAAAATAATATATATTTGATTGAAAATAAATTTACAAAATAAACATAACATAACAAAAATTTGTATTAAAAAATATTCAAAAATACATAGAGATAATTTGATTTTTATGAAAATAGATATACAAAATACACATAAAACTAGGTAAATTTCTTTTGAAATATATATACAAAATACCCATAAAATATTTTAAATTTGAGTCAAAATATATAAACAAATACACATAAAATAACGTAAATTTGTATGAAAAATATATACAAAATACACATAGAATAATGTCAAATCGTATCAAAATGAATGAGCAGAATATCAATAAAATAATGTAAATTTGTATGAAAATAAATATGCAAAATACCCATAAAATAAAGCATATTTTCATAAAAATACACATAGAATAATTAAATTTGTATTAAAATTAATATACAAAATGCATATATAATAACGTAAATTTGTATTGAAAAAATATGCAAAATACACATAAAAGTGTAAATTTGTCTCAAAATCTATATACGAATACATATAAAATAACGTAGATTTATATAGAAATATATGTACAAAATACACATGAAATGATGTAAATTCGTAAAAAAATATATATATACAAAATACACATTAAATAATGTAAATTCGCGTCAAAATAAATAAACAAAATATCAATAAAAGAATGTGTATTTGTATAAAAATAGATATACAAAATACACATAAAATAACCTAAATTTGAATAAAACTATATACAAAAATTCACAAAAATAATTTAAATTTGTATGAAAATAAATATACAAAATACACATAAAATTAAGTAAATTTTTATTGAAATACATATTCAAAATACACATAAAATAATGTAAATTTGAATGAAAATATATAAACGTATACACTTAAAATAACGAAAATTTGTATCAAATATATATACAAAATACACATTAAATAATGTAAATATGTATAAAATAATATATATACAAAACACAAATAGAATAATGTAAAATCGTATCAAAATAAATACACAGATATTAATAAAATAATGTAAATTTTTTATAAAATTTAAGATGCAAAATACCCATAAAATAACACATTTTTTATAAAAATATATATACGAAAACACATAAAATATTTGAATTTGCATTAAAATAAATATACAAAATGCGCATACAAAAAGGTAAATTTGTAATGAAATATATATGCAAAATACATATAAAACAATGTAAATTTGTTTAAAAATATATATTCAAAATACACATAAAATTAAGTAAATACGTATAAAAAAATGTATACAAAAAACACATAAAATAATGTAAACTCGCATCAAAATAAATAAACAAAATACTAATAAAAGAATGTGAGTTTGTATAAATATAGATATACAAGATACACATAAAATAACGTAAATTTATATAAAACTATATACAAAAATACACAAAAGTAATTAAATATCTATGAAAATAGATATACAAAATATACATAAAATAAGCTAAATTTAAATTGAAATATATATACAAAATATATAAATAATGTAAATTTGTATCAAAATACTTATAGAAATAAAAATATAATAACGTAAATTTGTATAAAATATATAAACAATATACACATTAAATAATGTAAATACGTATAAAAAAATATGTACAAAATACACAAACACTCATGTAATTCGTATCAAAATAAATAAACAAAATACCAATAAAATAATGTAAATTTGTATGAGAAAACGTATACAAAATACACATAAATAACGTAAATTTCAATAAAAATATATGTACAAAAATGCACATAAAATAAAGTTAATTTGCATAAAAAAATATATATACAAAACACACATTAAATAATGTACATGCATATGAAAATATGTATACAAAATACCTATGAAATAATCTAAATTCGTATCGAATTTAATTAACAAAATACCAATAAAATAATGGATTTTTGGATGTAAATATATATAGAAAATACACATAAAATAATCTGAATACAAATACAAATAAACACATAAAATAATTTAAAATTGAATGAAATAAATATACAAAATAAAAGTAAAATAAGGTAAATTTGTAATGAAATATATGTACAAAATAAACATAAAATAATACAAATTTGCATGAAAATATATATACAAATACACATAAAATAACATGAATTAGTATAAAAATATATATTCAAAATAAACATTAAATAATGTATAAGAATATATATACAAAGTACATATAAAATAATGTAAATTCGTATCAAAATAAATCAACAAAATACCAATAAAATAATATATATTTGAATGAAAACAAATTTACAAAATACACATAACATAAGTAAAATTTGTATTAAAAAATATACAAAAATACTCAGAAATAATTTGAATTTGTATGAAAATAGATATACAAAATACAGATAAAACTAGGTAAATTTCTTTTGAAATATATATACAAAATACCCATAAGATATTGTATATTTGTGTCAACATATATCAACAAATACACGTAACGTAGCGTAACGTAACGTAACGTAAATTTGTAAAAAATATATATACAAAATACACATTAAAATAAGGAAAAATGTATAAAAAAATATATACAAAATACACTTAATAATGTAAAATCGTATCAAAAAAAATGAACAGAATATCAATATAATAATGTAAATTTCTATGAAAATAAAGATGCAGAATACCCATAAAATAACGCATATTTGTATAAAAATATATATACAAAAATACACATAAAATAATAAAATTTGTATTAAAATACATATACAAAATGCACATACAATAAGATAAATTTGTATTGAAATAGATATGCAAAATACAAATCAAATAATGTAAATTTGTAATAAAATATATATACGAAAACACATAAAATAAAGTAAATTTCTATGAAAATACATATAAAAAGTACACATAAAATGATGTAAATACGTATAAAAATATATATACAAAATACACCTAAAATAAGGTAAATTCGTATAAATTCAATAAACTAAATTTCAATACAAGAATGTATATATGTAGGAAAATCAATATACAAAATAATATATAAAAAAACTAAAATTTGTATTAAAATACATACAAAAAAACACAAAAATATTTTCAATTTGTATGAAAATAGATATACAAAATCCACATAAAATTAGGTAAATTTGTATTTAAATACATATACAAAATACACTTAAAATAATGTAAATTTGTATGAAAATATATAAACAAATAGACATAAAGTAACGTATATTTGTATAAAATATATGAAGAAAATGCACATTAAATAATGTAAATATGTAAAATAAAATATAAACAAAATACACATAGAACAATGTAAAATCGTATCAAAATTAATACACAGAATATCAATCAAACAATGTAAATATTCAAAATACCCATTAAAAAAAAAAAAAATTAAATATATATACAAAAATACACATCAAATAATTAAATTTGTATTAAAATAAATATACAAAATGCACATACAATATGATGAATTTATATTGAAATAGATATGCAAAACACACCTCAAACAATGTAAACTTGTTTCAAAATATATATACGAATACACATAAAAAAACGTAAATTTCTATAAAAATACAAATAAAAAATACACATAAAACGATGTAAATACGTATAAAAATATATATACAAAATACACATAAAATAATGTAAATTCGTACCAAAATAAATAAACAAAATACCAATAGAAGAATGTGAATTTGTATGAAAATAAATATACAAAATAAACATAAAATAACGTAAATTTGTATAAAACTATATACAAAAATACAAAAAAGTAATTTAAATTTGTATGAAAATAGATATACATGATATACATAAAACAAACTAAATTTGTATTGAAATATATATACAAAATAAATAAAATAATATAAATTTGTATCAAAATATTTTAACAGATGCGCATAAAATAACGTAAATTTGTTTTAAAATATATAAACAAAATACACATTAAATAATGAAAATACGTATACAATATATATACAAAATACACATATAATAATGTAAATTCATATGGAAATACGTAACCAAAATACTATTAAAAAAATGTAAATTTCTATGAAAAAATGTATACAAAATACACATAAAATATCGCAAATTTCTATAAAAATATATTTACAAAAATGCACATAAAATAATATAAATTTGTATGAAAATAAATAAACAAAAAACACATAAATAAGTCAAATTTGTTGTAAAATAAGTACAAAATACACTTAAAATAATGTTAATTTGTATAAAAAAAAAACAGAAATGCACAGAAAATTAAGTAAAATTGTATAAAAAAAATATATACAAAATACACATTAAATAATGTAAATGCGTATAAAAATATGTATAGAAAATACACGTGAAATAATCTAAACTCGAATCGAAATAATGAACAAAATACCGATGAAATAATGTAACTTTGAATGAAAATATATATAGAAAATACACATAAAAAAACGTAAATACAAATAAATATATACACATAAAATAATTTAGATTTGAATGAAAATAAATATAAAAATAAACATAAAATAAGGCAAATTTATAGTGAAATATATATACAAAATACACATAAAATAATCTAGATTTGTATCAAAATATATATACAAATACACGTAAAATAACATAAATTTGTATAAATATATATATACAAAATACACATTAAATAATGTAAATACGTATAAAAATATATATACAAATTACACATAAAGCAATGTAAGTTCGTATCAAATTAAATCAACGAATACCAATAAAATAATATACGTTTGAGTGAAATTAAATTTACAAAATACACATAACATAACTAAAATTTGTATTAAAATCTATACAAAAAACAAAGAAATAATTTAAATTTGTATGAAAATAGATATAAAAAATACACATAAAATTAGGTAAATTTGTTTTGAAACATACGTATATACAAATTACGAATAAAATATTCTAAATTTCTATCAAAATATATAAACAAACAAACATAAAATAACGTAAATTTGCATAAAAAATAATATATATATATATATATATATATATATATATATATATATATATATATATATATATATATATATATATAAATATGTAAGGAAAATATATACAAAATACACCTAGTATAATGAAAAATTGTATCAAAATAAATATACAGGATATCAATAAAGTAATGTAAAATTATATGAAAAATATATATAAATATATATATAAATATATATATATATATATATATATATATATATATATATATATATATATATATATATATATATATATATATATATATATATATATATATATATATATATATATATATGCAAAAATACACATAAAATAGTTAAATTTGTATTAAAATATATATACAAAATACACATAAAATAAAGAAAATTTCTATTGAAATAGATATGCTAAATACATATAAAATAATATAAATTTTTATCAAAATATATACGAATACACAAAATAAAATAACGTAAATTTTTATGAAAATATATATACAAAATACACATAAAATAATGTAAATACGTAAAAAATCATAAATACAAAATACACATAAAATAATGTAAATTCGTATCAAAATGAATAAACAAAACCAGAATAAAAGAATGTATATTTGTAGGAAAATATATATACAAAAAACAAATAAAATAACTAAAATTTGTATAAAAATATATACAAAAATACACAAAAATAATTTAAATTTGTTTGAAAATAGATATGCAAACTATACATAAAATTAGGCAAATTTGAATTGAAATACATATACAAAATACACATTAAATAATGTAAAATTGAATGAAAATATATAAACAAATACGCACTAAATAACGTAAATTTGCATAAAATATATATACAAAATATATATTAAATAATGTAGATTTGTATAAAAATATATATACAAAATACACATAGAATAATGTAAAATCGTTTCAAAATAAATAAACAGAATATCAATATAATAATGTAAATTTCTATGAAAATAAAGATGCAAAATACCCATATAATAACGCATATTTGTATAAAAATATATATACAAAAAAACACATAAAATAATTAAATTTGTATTAAAATAAATATACAAAATGCACAGTCAATAAAATAAATTTGTATTGAAATAGATATGCAAAATACACATCAATAATATAAATTTGTATCAAAATATATATACGAATACATATAAAATAGAGTAAATTTCTATGAAAATATACATACAAAATACATATAAATGATGTAAATAAGTATAAAAATATATATACCAAATACACCTAAAATAATGTAAACTCGTATCAAAATAAATAAACAAAATTCAGATAAAAGAACGTATATTTGTAGGAAAATAAATATACAAAATACACATAAAATAACGAAAATTTGTATAAAAAAATATACAAAAATACACAAAAATAGTTTAAATTTGTATGAAAATAGATATACAAAATACACATATAACTAGTTAAATTTGTATTTAAATACTTGAACAAAATACACATGAAATACTGTAAATTTGTATGAAATACAAATACACATAAAATAACGTACATTTTTATAAAATATATATACAAAATACACATAGAATAATGTAAAATCGTATCAAAATAAATACACAGAATATCAATAAGATAATGTGTATTTGTATGAAAATAGATATACAAAATACGCGTAAAATAACCTAAATATGTATAAAACTATATACAAAAATAAACAAAAATAATTTAAATTTGTATGAAAATAATTATACAAAATACGCATAAAATTAGGTAAATTTGTATTGAAATACATATACAAAATACACATGAAAAAATGTAGATTTGAATGAAAATACATAAACAAATACACTTAAAATAATGTAAATTTGTATAAAATATATATACAAAATACAAATTAAATAATGTAAATATGTATAAAAAATATATATATATACAAAACACAAATAGAATAATGTAAAATCGTATCAAAATAAATACACAGAATATTAATAAAATAATATAAATTTGTATGAAAATAAAAAAGCAAAATAACCATAAAATATCGCATATTTTTATAAAAATATATATAACAAAATACACACACAAAAAAAATTTGTATTAAAATAAATATACAAAATAAACATATAATAAGGTAAATTTGTATTGAAATAGATATGCAAAATACATATGAAACAATGTAAATTTGTTTAAAAATATATATACGAATACACATAAAATAACGTAGATTTCTATAAAAATATATATACAAAATACACTTAAAATGAGGTAAATACGTATAAAAAAATGTAAACAAAATACACATAAAATAATGTAAATTCGTATCAAAATAAATATACAAAATACCAATAAAAAAATGTATATTTGTATAAATATATATATACAAAATACACATAAAATAACGTAAATTTATATAAAACTATATACCATAATCCACAGAAGTAATTAAATTTGTATGAAAATAGATATACAAAATACATACAAAATAAGATAAATTTGAATTGAAATATATATACAAAATACATAAAATAAAGTAAATTTCTATCAAAATATTTATACAAATACACATATAATAACGTAAATTTGTATAAAAATATATAAACAAAATACACATTAAATAATGTAAATACGTTTAAAAAAATATGTACAAAATACACATATAATCATGAAACTCGTATCAAAATAAATAAATAAAATACCAATAAAATAATGTAAATTTGTATGAGAAAACATATACAAAATACACATAAAATAACGCAAATTTCTATAAAAATATGTATATATATATATATATATATATATATATATATATATATATATATATATATATATATATATATATATATATATATATATATATATATATATATATATATATATATATATATATATATATATATATACAAAACACACATTAGCTAATGTAAATGAGTATAAAAATATGTATACAAAATATCTATGAAATAATCTAAATTCTTATCGAATTAAATTAAGAAAATACCAATAAAATAATGTAATTTTGGATGAAAATATATATAGAAAATACACATAAAATAACCTAAATACAAATACAAATATACACATAAAATAGTTTAAAACTGAATGAAATAAATATACAAAATAAACATAAAATAAGGTATATTTGTAAAGAAATATATGTAAAAATACACATAAAATAATATAAATTTCTATGAAAATATATATACAAATACACATAAAATAACATGAATTTGTATTAAATTTGTATCAAAATATATACGAAAACACACAAAAAAATAACAATTTTTTTTATTAAAATATATATACAAAATACACATAAAATAATGTAAATACGTAGAAAAATATATATAAAAAATACACATAAAATAATGTAAATATGTAAGGAAAATATATACAAATTACACCTAGAATAATGTAAAATTGTATCAATATAAATATACATATATATATATATATATATATATATATATATATATATATATATATATATATATATATATATATATATATATATATATATATATATATATATATATATATATATATATATATATATATATATATATATATATATATATATATATATATATATAAATATATATACACATAAAATAATTAAATTTGTATCAAAATAAATACACAAATTCCGATAAAAGAATTTTTATAGGAAATAGATATACAAAATACACATAAAATAATATAAATTTGTATCAAAATATATACAAAAACACACAAAATTAATGTCAATTTGTATGAAAATAGATATACAAAATACACATATAATTAGTTAGCTTTGTATTTAAATATATATTAAAAATAGACAGAAAAAAATGTAAATTGTATGAAATTAAAACAAATTCACATAAAATAATGTATATTTGTATAAAATATATATTCAAAATATACATAAAATAATGTAAATCGTATCAAAATAAACACAAAATATCAATAAAATAATGTATATTTGTATGAAAATAAATATACAAAATACAAATAAAATAAAGCATATTTTATAAAAATATATACAAAATACACATAGAATAATTAAATTTGTTTGAAAATTATATAGAAAATTTATATACAATAAAGTAAATTTGTATTGAAAGAATGTGCAAAACACACATAAAACAATGTAAATTTGTTTCAAAATATATATACAAATACACATAAAATAACGTAGATTTCTATATAAATATATATACAAAATACACATGAAATGATGTAAATACGTATAAAAGTATATATACACAATACACATTAAATAATGTAAATTCGTGTCAAAATAATGAGCAGAATATCAATAAAATAATGTAAATTTGTATGAAAAATAAAGATGCAAAATACCCATAAAATATTAAATTTGTATAAAACTCTATACAAAAATTCACAAATTTGCCTTATTTCATGTGTATTTTTATATTTATTTTCATTCAAATTCAAATTATTTTATGTGTATATATTTATTTGCATTTACGTTATTTTATGTGTATTTTCTATATATATTTTCATTCAAAATTACATTATTTTATGGGTATTTTGTTAATTTATTTCAGTACGAATTTACATTATTTTATGTGTATTTTGTACATGTATATAAATAAAAATTTAACTAATTATATGTGTATTTTGTATAACTATTTTCATACAAATTGAACCTGTTTTTGTGTATTTTTGTATATATTTTCATACAAATTTTCGGTATTTTATGTGTATTTTGTATATATATTTTTTATACATATATACATTATTTAATGTTTATTTTGTATATTTATTCTTTTATCTGAATTTTGTTTATTTATTTTGATACGAATTTACATTATTTTAGATGTCTTTGGTATATATATTTTTATACTTATTTACATCATTTATATGTATTTTGTATGTATATGTTCATGTAAATTTACTCTATTTTATGTTAATTCGTATAATATATTTTGATACAAATTTACATTATTTATGTGTATTTTGCATATCTATTTCAATACAAATTTACTTTATTGTATGTGCATTTTGTATATTTATTTTAATACAAATTCAATTATTTTGTGTTCTTTTGTATGTATATTTTTATACAAATATGCGTTATTATATGGGTATTTTGCATCTTTATTTTCATACAAATTTACATTATTTTATTGATATTCTGTTTATTTATTTTAAAACGATTTTACATTTTTGTATATATATTTTTATACATATTTACATTATTTAATGTATATATTGTATATATATTTTATACAAATTTACGTTATTTTATGTGTTTTTGTTTATATATTTTTATACAATATTACTATTTATGTGTATATATATATATATATATATATATATATATATATATATATATATATATATATATATATATATATATATATATTATATATATATATATATATATATATATATATATATATATATATATATATATATATATATATATATATATATATATATATATATATATATATATATATATATGTATTTCAATTCAAATTTGCCTAATTTTATGTGGTTTGCATATCTCTTTTCAAACAAATTTAAATTATTTTTGGGTATTTTTGTATATATTTTTATACAATTTTAGTTATTTTATTTGTATTTTGTATATATATTTTCCTGCAAATATACATTCTTTTATTGGAATTTTGTTTATTCTTTTTTATACTAATTTACATTATTTTATGTGCATTTTCATTATATATTTTTCTACGTATTTACATTATTTTATGTGTATTTTGTATATATATTTTCATAAAAATTTACGTTATTTTATTTTCTGTATTCGTATATGTTTTGATTCAAATTTATATTATTTTATGTGTATTTAGCATATCTATTTCAATAAAAATTTACCTTATTGTATGTGTATTTTGTTCATTTATTTTAATACAAATTTAATTATTTTATGTGTGTTTTTGTGTATATATATTTTTAAATATGAGTAATTTTATGGGTTTTTTGCATCTTTATTTTCATAAATTTTTACATTACTTTATTGATATTCTGTATATTTATATTGATACAATTTTACATTAATCTAGGTGTATTTCGTATATATTTTCCTTACATATTTATATTATTTTATGAGTATTTTGTATACATATTTTTCTACGTATTTACATTATTTTATGTGTATTTTGTATATATGTTTTCATAAAAAAATACGTTATTTTATTGTGAGTATTCGTATATATTTTGATGCAAATTTTATACAAATTCATGTTATTTTATGTGTATTTGTATATATATTTTCAAACAAATTTACATTATATTATGTGTATTTTTACATATATTTCATTAAAAATTTACCTTATTTTATGTTTATTTTGTATATTTATTTCATTCAATTTTAAATTATTTTATGTGTATATTTGTATTTGTATTTAGGTTATTTTATGTGTATTTTCTATATAAATTTTCATTCAAAATTACATTATTATATTGGTATTTTGTTAATTTAATTCGATACGAATTTAGATTATTTCATAGGTATTTTGTATACATATTTTTATACGCATATACATTATTTTTTTCATAAAATTCATATTGTTTTATGTGTATTTTTACATATATTTCATTACAAATTTACATTATTTTATCATTTGTGTTGTTTTTTTATACAAATTAACATTATTTTAAGTTTATTTTGTACTTATTTTACAACAAATTTGTTTTATTTATGTGTATTTTGTATATTTATTTACATACAAATTTAAATTATTTTATGTGCATTTTTGTACATATATGTTTATAGAAATTTGCATTATTTTATGTGCATTTTGTATATATTTTTTCATAGAAATTTACATTTTTTTATTGGTATTTTGGTTACTTATTTTGATACGAATTTACATTATTATATGTGTATTTTTTATATATATTGTATACGTATTTTCATTATTTAATGTGTATTTTGTTTATATATTTTAAAGCAAATTTACGTTATTTTATGCGATTCTGTTAAAATATTTTGATACAAATTTACATTATTTTATGTATTTTGTATATATATTTCAATACAAATTTACGTTATTTTATGTTTATTTTGTACATTTATTTTCATACAAATTCACATTCTTCTATTGGTATTTTGTTTATTGATTTTGGTACGAATTCACATTATTTTATGTGTGTTTTGTATATATATTTTTATACGTATTTAAATCGTTTTATGTTTATTTTTTATTTGGTATTTTATAGAAATTTACGTTTTTTTATGTGTATTCGTATATATATTTTTAAACAAATTTACATTGTTTGATGTGTGTTTTACATATCTATTTCAATACAAATTTATCATATTGTATGTGCATTTTTTATATTTATTTTAAGACATATTTTATTATTTTATGTGTATTTATATACATATATATATATATATATATATATATATATATATATATATATATATATATATATATATATATATATATATATATATATATATATATATATATATATATATATATATATATATATATATATATATATATATATATATATATATATATATATATATATATATATATATATATATATATATATATATATATATATATATATATATTTTTTTATAAAGATATGTTTTTGTAATGGTTATTTTGCATCTTTATTTTCATACAAATTTACATTATTTGATTGATATCCTGTGAATTTATTTTGATACGATTTTACATTGTTCTTTGTGTATTTTTTATATATTTTATTTTACATATTTACATTATTTAATGTGCATTTTCTATATATATTTTATACAAACATACGTTACTTTATGTCTATTTGTTTGTATATTTTCATACAAATTTACATTATTTTATGTGTATTTTGTATATGTATTTCAATATAAATTTACCTAATTTTATGTGGATTTTGTATATCTATTTTCATACAAATTGAAATTATTTTTGTGTTTTTTTGTATGTATTTTAATACAAATTTTTGTTTTTTTACATATTATTTTGTATATTGATTTTCCTGCATATATACATTCTTTTATTGAAATTTAGTTTATTGAATTTGATACGGTGTACTTTGTATATATATTTTTATACGTATTTACATCTTTTTATGTGTATTTTTTATATATATTTTCATAGAAATTTGCGTTATTTTATGTGTTTTCGTATATATATTTTAATACAAATTTACATTATTTGATGTGTATTTTGCATATCTATATCAATACAAATTTACCTTATTGTATGTGCATTTTGTATATTTATTTTAATACAAATTTAATTATTTTACGTGTATTTCTGTATATATATGTTTATATAAATATGCGTTATTTTATGGGTATTTTGCATCTTTATTTTCATAGAAATTTACATTATTTTATTGATATTCTGTTCATTTATTTTGATACGATTTTACATTATTCTATGTGTATTTTGTATATATTTTTTTAAACATTTTTCCTTAATTTAATGTGTATTTTGTATATATATTTTATACAAATTTACGTTACGTTACGTTACGTTACGTTACGTGTATTTGTTGATATATGTTGACACAAATTTACATTATCTTATGTGTATTTTGTATATATATTTCAAAACAAATTTACCTAGTTTTATGTGTATTTTGTATATCTATTTTCATACAAATTCAAATTATTTCTTGGTATTTTTTATATATTTTAATACAAATTTTACTTATGTTTTGTGTATTTTCTAAATTTATTTTCATTCAAATATATATTATTTTATTGGTATTTTGTTGATTTATTTTGATAAGACTTTACATTATTTTATATGTACCTTGTATATATATTTTTATACATTATTAAATGTTTATTTTGAATACATATTTTTATACAAATTCATGTTATTTTATGTGTATTTGTATATATATTTCCATACAAATTTATATTATTTTATGTGTATTTTGTACATATATTTCATTATAAATTTACCTTATTTTATGTTTATTTTGAATATTTATTTCATTCAATTTTAAATTATTTATGTGTATATTTGTATTTGTATTTAGGTTATTTTATGTGTATTTTCTATATATATTTTCATCCAAAGTTCCATTATTTTAATGGTATTTTCTTAATTTAATTCGATACGAATTTAGATTATTTCATAGGTATTTTGTATACATATTTTTATACGCATGTACATTATTTAATGTGTGTTTTGTATAAATATTTTTTTAGAAATTTGCCTTATTTTATTAGTATTTTGTATATGTTTTCTCATACAAATTTACATTATTTTATTGGCATTTTATTGGTAAATTTTTTTTATACGTATTTACATTATTTAATGAGTATTTTGTTTATATAATTTTATGCAAATTCACTTCATTATATGTGTATTTTTATAAATATTTTGATACAAATTTACATTATTTTATCTACTTTGTATATACATTTTAATTCAAATTTATCTGATTTTATCTGTATTTTGTATATCTATTTTCATACAAATTTAATTACTTCTATGTATTTTTGTATATAGTTTTATATAAATTTATGTTATTTTATGTGTATTTTGTATATTTGTATTTATACAAATACACATTCTTTTATTGGTATTTTGTTTATTTATTTTGATACGAATTTACATTATTTTATGTGTATTTTGTATACATTTTTTTATACGTATTTACTTAATTTTATGTGTATTTTGTATATATATTTTTATAGAAATCTACGTTATATTATGTGTATTCGTATATATATTTTGAAACAAATTTACATTGTTTTATATGTATTTTGCATATCTATTTCAATACAAATTTACCTTAGTGTATGTGTATTTTGTATATTTATTTTAATACAAATTTAAATTTTTTATGTGTATTTTGGTATATATATTTAAAAAACAACAACGTTATTTTATGGTTATTTTGCTTCTTTATTTTCATACAAATTTACATTTT
Source organism: Eriocheir sinensis (assembly GCF_024679095.1). NCBI lineage: Eukaryota > Metazoa > Arthropoda > Malacostraca > Decapoda > Varunidae > Eriocheir > Eriocheir sinensis. Next base: position 371,840 of record NW_026111601.1, read on the forward strand.
TTTATATTAATGTTCTGTGTATTTATTTTGATACGATTTTACATTATTCTATTTGTGTTTTGTATATATATATTTTTTATATATATTTACACTATTTAATTTGTATTTTGTATATATATTTTATACAAATTTACGTTATTTTAAATGTATTTGTTTATGTATTTTCATTCAAATTTACGTTATTTTATGTGTATTTTGTATACGTATTTCAATACAAATTTACCTAATTTTATGCGTATTTTGTATATATATTTTCGTACAAGTTTAAATTATTTTTATGTATTTTTGTATATATTTTTATAGAAATTTAGGATATTTTATGTGTATTTTCTATATCTATTCTCATACAAATACACATTCTTTTATTGATATTTTGCTTATTTATTTTGACGCGAATCTACATTATTTAATGTGTATTTTGTATATATATTTTTATACGTATTTACATCATTTCATGTGTATTTTGTATATATATTTCTATAGAAATCAACGTTATTTTATTTGTTTTCGTGTATATATTTTGAAACAAATTTACACTGTTTTATATGTATTTTGCATTTTTTTTAATACAAATTTACCTTATTGTATTTGCATTTTGTATAATAATTTTAATACAAATTTAATTATTTTATGTGTATTTTTGTATATGTATTTTTAACAAAATATGCTTTATTTTATGAGTATTTTGCATCTTTATATTTATACAAATTTACATTATTTTATTGATATTCTGTGTATTTATTTTGATACGATTTTACATTATTCTATATGTATTTTGTATATATACTTTATACAAATGTACGTTATTTTACGTGTATTTGTTTTCATTTCATACAAATTTACATTATTTTATGTGTATTTTGTACATGTATTTAAATACAAATTTAACTAATTATATGTGTATTTTTCATATCAATTTTCATACAAATTGAACTTATTTTTGTGTTTTTTTTTTGGATATATATTTATAAAAAAAATTCATTATTTTATGTGTATTTTGAATATTTATTTTCCTACAAATATACGTTCTTTTATCGGAATTTTGTTCATTTATTTTGATACGAATTTACATTATTTTAGGGGTATTTGGAATATATATATTTATACTTATTTACATCATTTTATATGTATTTTGTATGTATATTTTCATAGAAATTATATGTATTCTTATATATATTTTGATACAAATTTACATTATTTATGTGTATTTTGCATATATATTTCAATACAAATTTACTTTATTGTATGTGCATTTTGCATATTTATTTTAATACAAATTAAATTATTTTATGCGTATTGTTGTATATATATTTTTATGCAAATATGCTTTATTATATGGGTATTTTGCATCTTTATTTTCATAGAAATTTACATTATTTTATTGATATTCTGTTTATTTTCTTTGATACGATTTAACATTATTCTATGTGTATTTTGTATATATATTTTTTATACATATATACATTATTTAATGTTTATTTTGTATATATATATATTTTTTTTCTCCAAATTTACGTTATTTTATGTGTATTTGTTTATATATTTTCATACAATTTTACATTATTTTATATGTATTTTGTATATGTATTTCAATACAAATTTGCCTAATTTTATGTGTTTTTTGTATATCTATTTTCAAAGAAATTTAATTTATTTTTGTTTATTTTTGTATATATTTTTATACAAATTTTAGTTATTTTATTTGTATTTTGTATATATATTTTCCTACAAATATACATTCTTTTATTGGAATTTTGTCTATTTATTTTGATACGAATTTACATTGTTTTATGTGTATTTTGTATATATACTTTTCTACTTATTCAATTTATTTTATGTGTATTTTGTGTATACATTTTCATAAAAAATGATGTTATTTTATTGTGTGTATTCGTAAATATTTTGATACAAATTTTTTACAAATTCATGTTATTTTATGTATATTTGTATAAATATTTTCATACAAATTTATGTGTGTATACTGTATACATTTTTTTATCCGTATTTACTTCATTTTATGTCTATTTTGTATATATATTTTCATAGAAATCTACGTTATTTTGTTTATTCGTTTATATATATTGAAACAAATTTACATAGTTTTATATGTATTTTGCATATCTATTTCAATACAAATCTACCTTAATGAATATGCATTTTATATATTTATTTTAATACAAATTTAAATATTTTATGTGCATTTTGGTATATATATATATATATATATATATATATATATATATATATATATATATATATATATATATATATATATATATATTTATATATATATATATATATATATATATATATATATATATATATATATATATATATATATATATATATATATATATATATATATATATATATATATATTTTGTATATTTATTTTCATACAAATTTAAATTATGTTTGTGTATTTTTGTCTGTATTTTTTATATATATTTTCATAGAAATTTACGTTTTTTATGTGTATTCGTATATATATTTTGAAATAGATTTACATTGTTTTATGTGTGTTTTGCATATTTATTTTAATACAAATTGACCATATTGTATGTGCATTTTGTATATTTATTTTAATACAAATTTAATTATTTGATGTGTCTTTTTGTATACATATTTTTATAAGAATATGCTTTTTTATGGGTATTTTGCATCTTTATTTTCATACAAATTTACATTATTGTATTGATATTCTGTGTATTTATTTTGATACGATTTTACATTATTCTATGTATATTTTGTATGTATTTTATTTTACATATTTACATTATTTAATGTGCATTTTCTATATATATTTTATACAAATATATGTTACTTTATGTCTATTTGTTTATATATTTTCATACAAATTTACATTATATTATGTGTATTTTGTATATGTATTTCAATACAAATTTACCTAGTTTTATGTGTATTTTGTATATCTATTTCCATACAAATTGAAATTATTTTTGTGTATTTTTGTATATATTTTTATACAAATTTTAGATATTTTATATGATTTTGTATATTTATTTTCCTACATATATACATTCTTTTATTGAAATTTAATTTATTGAATTTGAGACGAATTTACCTTATTTTAGGTGTATTTTGTATATATATTTTTATACGTATTTACATCATTTTATATGTGTTTTGTATATATATTTTCATAAAAATTTACTTTATTTTAAGTGTTTTCGTATATATATTTTAATACAAATCTACATTATTTGATGTGTATTTTACATATTTATTTCAATACAAATTTACCTTATTGTATGTGCATTTTGTGTATTTATTTTAATACAAATTTAATTGTTTTATGTGTATTTTTGTATATATATTTTTTTAGAAATATCCGTTATTTTATGGGTATTTTGCATCTTTATTTTCATAGAAATTTACATTATTTTTTTTTTGATACGATTTTACATTATTTTATGTGTATTTTATATATATTTTTTTATACATTTTTCCTTATATTTAATGTGTATTTTGTATATATATTTTTTATACAAATTTACATTATTTTATGTGTATTTGTATATATATTTTGACAAAAATTTACAATATTTTATGGGTATTTTGTATATATATTTCAACAGAACTTTACCTAGTTTTATGTGTATTTTGTATATCTCTTTTCATACAAATTCAAATTATTTTTGGGTATTTTTGTATATATTTTAAAACAAATTTTAGTTATGTTATGTGTATTTTGTAAATTTATTTTCATTCAAATACATATTATTTTATTGGTATTTTGTTGATTTATTTTGACGAATTTACATTATTTTATATATACATTGTATATATATATTTATACGCATTTCCATTATTTAATGTTTATTTTGAATATATTTTTTTATACAAATTCATGTTATTTTATGTGTATTTGAATATATATTTTCATACAAATTGACATTATTTTATGTATATTTTGTAGATATTTTTCATTACAAATTTACCTTATTTTATGTTTATTTTGTATATTTATTTCATTCAATTTAAAATTATTTAATGTGATATTTGTATTTGTATTTAGGTTATTTTATGTGTATTTTCTATATATATTTTCATCCATAATTACATTATTTTATTGGTATTTTGTTAATTTAATTCAATACGAATTTAGATTATTTCATAGGTATTTTGTATACATATTTTTACACGCATTTACATTATTTAATGTGTGTTTGGTATATATATTTTTATGCAAATTTACTTTATTTTACGTGCATTTTTGTACATATATTTTTATAGAAATTTGCGTTATTTTATGTGTACTTTGTATATGTTTTCTCATACAAATTTACATTAATTTATTAGTATTTTGTTCATTTATTTTGACACGAATTACATTATTATATGTGTATTTTGTGTATATTTTTTATACGTATTTAAAATATTTAATGAGTATTTTGTTTATATATTTTTATACAAATTACTTTATTATATGTGTATTTGTATAAATTTTTTTTACAAATTTACATTATTTTATGTATTTTGTATATATATTTCAATTCAAATTTAGCTTATTTTATGTGTAATTTGTATATCTATTTTCATACAAATTTAATTACTTGTGTGTATTTTTGTATATAGTTTTATACAAATTTACGTTATTTTATGTATATTTTGTAAATTTATATTTATAGAAATACACATTCTTTCATTGGTATTTTGTTTATTTATTTTGATTCGAATTTATGCTATTTTATGTGTATTTTGTATACATTTTTTTATACGTATTTACTTAATTTTATATGTATTTTGTATATATATTTTTATAGAAATCTATGTTATTTTATGTGTATTCTTATATATATTTTGAAACAAATTTACATAGTTTTATATGTATTTTTGCATATCTCTTTCAATACAAATTTACTTTATTGTATGTGCATTTTGTATTTTTATTTCATTACAAATTTAAATATTTTATGTGTATTTTGATATATATATATTTTTAAATGCACTATTTTATGGGAATTTTGCATCTTTATTTTCAAACAAATTTACTTTATTTTATTAATATTCTGTGTATTTATTTTGATACGATTTTACATTATTCTATTTGTTTTTTGTGTATATTTTTTATACATATTTACATTATTTGATGTGTATCTTGCATATATATTTTATACAAATTTATTATCTATTATCTATTTTCACACAAATACACATTCTTTTCATGATATTTTGTTTATTTATTTTGACACGAATTTACATTATTTAATGTGTATTTTGTATATATATTTTTATACGTATTTACATAATTTCATGTGCATTTTGTATATATATTTCTATAGAAATCTACGTTATTTTTCTGTGTATTCGTATATATATTTTGAAACAAATTTACACTGTTTTATGTGTATTTTGCATATTTTTTCAATACAAATCTACCTTATTGTATGTGCATTTTGTATATTAATTTTAATACAAACTTGATTATTCTATGTGTATTTTTGTATATGTATTTTTAAAAAATATGCTTTATTTTATTGGTATTTTGCATCTTTATTTTCATACAAATTTACATTATTCTATTGATATTCTGTGTATCTATTTTGAAACGATTTTACATTATTCTATGTGTATTTTGTATATATATTTTATAAAAATGTACATTATTTTATGTGTATTTGTTTTCATATCATACAAATTTACATTATTTCATGTGTATTTTGTACATGTATTTAAATACAAATTTAACTAGTTATATGTGTATTTTGTATATCTATTTTCATACAATTTGTAACTATTTTTGTGTATTTTTGTATATATTTTTTTACAAATATTCGTTATTTTATGTGTATTTTGTATATTTATTTTCCTACAAATATACATTCTTTAATCTGAATTTTGTTTATTTATTTTGATACGAATTTACATTATTTTAGGTGTATTTGGTATATATAATTTTATACTTATTTACATCATTTATATGTATTTTGTATGTATTTTTTCATAGAAATTTACTCTATTTTATATGTATTCGTGTATATATTTTGATACAATTTTATATTGTTGATGTGTATTTTGCATATCTATTTCAAAACAAATTTACTTTATTGAATGTGCATTTTGTATATTTATTTTAATACAAATTTAATTATTTTATGTGTTTTTTGTATGTATATTATTATACAAATATGCGTTATTATATGGGTATTTTGCATCTTTATTTTCATACAAATTTACATTATTTTATTGTTATTCTGTTTATTTATTTTGAAACGATTTTACATTATTCAATGTGTATGTTGTATATTATATTTTATACATATTTACATTATTTAATGTATATTTTGTATATATATATTTTATGCAAATTTACGTTATTTTATGCGCATTTGTTTATATATTTTCATACAATTTTACATTATTTAATGAGTATTTTGTATATGTATTTCAATTCAAATTTGCCTAATTTTATGTATAGTTTGCATATGTATAGTTTCGTAGAAATTTACTCTATTTTATGAGTATTCGTATATATATTTTGATACAAATTTACATTATTGATGTGTATTTTGTATATCTATTTCAATACAAATTTACTTTATTGTATTTGCATTTTGTATATTTATTTCAATACAAATTTAATTATTTGATATGTATTATTGTATAAATATATATATATATATATATATATATATATATATATATATATATATATATATATATATATATATATATATATATATATATATATATATATATATATATATATATATATATATATATATATATATATATATATATATATATATATATATATATATATATATATATATATATATATATATATATATATATATATATATATATATATATATATATATATATGTATATTTATGCATTTATCTTTATTTTCATACAAATTTACATTATTTTATTGATATTCTGTTTCTTTATTTTGATACGATTTTACATTATTCTATGTGTATTTTGTATATATATATTTATACATATTTAAATTATTTAAAGTATATTTTGTATATACATTTCATACAAATTTTAGTTATTTTATGTGTATTTATGTATATGTTTTCATACAAATTTACATTATTTTATGTGTGTTTTGTATATGTATTTCAATACAAATTTGCCTAATTTTATGTGTATTTTGCATATCTATTTTCAAACAAATTTAAATTATTTTTGTGTATTTTGTATATATTTTTATACAAATTTTAGTTATTTTATTTGTATTTTATATATATATATATATATATATATATATATATATATATATATATATATATATATATATATATATATATATATATATATATATATATATATATATATATATATATATATATATATATATATATATATATATATATATATATATATATATATATATATATATATATATATATATATATATATATATATATTTATGTATATTGTGTATATATATTTTTGTACGTATTTACATTATTTATGTGTATTTTGTATATATATATTTTCATAAAAACTTACGTTATTTTATTGTGTGTATTCGTATAAAGTTTGATACAAATTTGATACAAATTCATGTTATTTTATGTGTATTTCTTTATCTATTTTCATACAAATTTACATTATTTTATGTGTATTTTGTACAGATATTTTTTAACAAATTTGTATTATATTATGTTTATTTTGTATATTTATTTCATTTAATTTTAAATTATTTTATGTGAATATTTGTATTTGTATTTATATATTTTATATATATATATATATATATATATATATATATATATATATATATATATATATATATATATATATATATATATATATATATATATATATATATATATATATATATATATATATATATATATATATATATATATATATATATATATATATATATATATATATATATATATATATATATATATATATATATATATATATATATATATATATATATTAATTCGATAAAAATTTAAATTATTTCATAGGTATTTTGTATACATATATTTATACATATATATACATTATTTAATGTGTGTTTTGTATATATTTTTTTTATGCAAAATCACTTTATTTTATGTGCATTTTTGTAAATATATTTTTATAGAAATTTGCGTTATTTTATGTGTACTTGTATATGTTTTCTCATGCAAATTTACATTATTTTATTGTTATTTTTTTTATTTATTTTGATACGAATTACATGATTATATTTGTATTTTGTACATATTTTTTATACATATTTATTTTACTTAATGTATATTTTATTTATATATTTTTAAACAAAATTACGTTATTATATGTATTTGTATAAATTTTTTGATTCAAATTTACATTATTTTATGTATTTTGTATATACATTTCAATTCAAATTTAGCTTATTTTATCTGTATTTTGTATATCTATTTTCAAACAAATTTAAATACTTCTGTGTATTTTTGTACATAGTTTATACAAATTTACGTTATTTTATGTGTATTTTGTATATTTATATTTATACAAATACATATTCTTTTATTGGTATTTTGTTTATTTATTTTTACACGAATTTACATTATTTTATGTGTATTTTGTTTACATTTTTTTATACGTATTTACCTCAATTTATGTGTATTTTGTATATATTTTTATAAAAATCCTCGTTATTTTATGTGTATTCGTATATATATTTTGAAACAAATTTACGCTGTTTTATATGTATTTTGCTTATTTATTTCAATACAAATTTACCTTATTGTATGTGCATTTTGTATATTTATTTTAATACAAATTTTAATATTTTATTTGTATTTTCGTATATATATTTAAAAAAAAAAGCGTTCTTTTATGGGTATTTTGCATCTTTATTTTCAAACAAATTTACTTTATTTTATTAATATTCTGTTTATTTATTTTGATACAATTTTACATTATTTTATATGTGTTTTGTATATATTTTTTATACATATTTACATTATTTAATGTAAATTTCATAGAAATTTACGTTATTTTAAGTGTATTTATTTATATATTTTTATTCAAATTTACATTATTTTATGTGTATTTTGTATATGTTTTTCAATACAAATATTCTGTTTATTTATTTTGATACGATTTTACATTATTTTATGTGTATTTTGTATATATATTTTTATACATATTTACCTTATTTAATATATATTTTGTATATATATATTATGGAAATTTACGTTATTTTATGCGTATTTGTTTATATATTTTCATACAATTTTACATTATTTAATGTGTATTTTGTATATGTATTTCAATTGAAATTTGCCTAATTTTATGTATAGTTTGCATATGTATAGTTTCATAGAAATTTACTCTATTTTATGAGTATTCGTATATATATTTTGATACAAATTTATATTATTGATGTTTATTTTGAATATATATTTCAATACAAATTTACTTTATTGTTTTTGCATTTTGTATATTTATTTTAATACAAACTTAATTATTTTATATTTATTTTTGTATATATATTTTTATACAAATATTCGTTATTATATGGGTATTTTGCATCCCTATTTTCATACAAATTTACATTATTTTATTGATATTCTGTTTATTTATTTTGATATGATTTTACATTATTCTATGTGTATTTTGTATATATATTTTTATACATATTTAAATTATTTAAAGTATATTTTTTATAAACATTTTATCCAAATTTACGTTATTTTATGTGTATTTATTTATATATTTTCATACAAATTTACATTATTTTATGTGTGTTTTGAATATGTACTTCAATACAAATTTGTCTAATTTTATGTGTATTTTGGTAAATATATTTATATAAATAATGCGTTATTTTATGGGTATTTTGTTTCTTTATTTTCATACAAATTTACATTATTTTATTAATATTCTGTGTATTGATTTTGATTCTGTTTTACATTATTCTATTTGTGTTTTGTAAATGTTTTTTATACATATTTACATTATTTAATGTAAATTTTGTTTATATATTTCATAGAAATTTACGTTATTTTTAGCGTTTTTATTTATATATTTTTATTCAAATTTACATTATTTTATGTGCATTTTGTATATGTTTTTCAATACAAACTTACCTAATTTTATGTGTATTTTGTATATTTATCTTCATACAAATTTTAAAAAAAATTTTGTGTATTTTTTGTATAGAGTTTTATACAAATTTACAATATTTTATGTGTGTTTTGTATATCTATTTTCCTACAAATACACATTCTTTTATTGATATTTTCTTTATTTATTTTGACACGAATTTACATTATTTAATATGTATTGTGTATATATATTTTTATACGTATTTCATCATTTCATATGTATTTTGTATATATATTTCTATAGAAATCTATGTCATTTTATGTGTATTCGTATATATATTTTGAAACAAATTTACATTGTTTTATGTGTATTTTGCATATTCTTTCAATACAAACTTGCCTTATTATATGTGCATTTTGTATATTAATTTTAATACAAATTTAACTATTTTATGTGTATTTTTGTATATGTATTTTTTTTTAAATATGCTTTATTTTATGGGTATTTTGCATCTTTATTTTCATACAAATTTACATTATTTTATTGGTATTCTGTGTATTTATTTTCATACGATTTTACATTATTCCATGTATATTTTTTATATATATTTTATACAAATGTATGTTATGTTATGTGAATTTGCTTTCATTTCATACAAATTTACAATATTTTATGTGTATTTTGTTCATGTATTTAAATACAAATTTAACTAATTTTATGTGTATTTTGTATATTTATTTTCCTACAAATATACATTCTTTTATCGGAATTTTGTTTATTTATTTTGATAAGAATTTATTTTAGGTGTATATGATATATATATATTTTTATACTGATTTACATTATTTTATATGTATTTTTAATATATATTTTCATAGAAATTTACTCTATTTTATGTGTATTCGTATATATATTTTGATACAAATTTTTATTATTTATGTGTACTTTGCATATCTATTTCAATACAAATTTTATTTATTGTATGTGCATTTTGTATATTTATTTTAATACAAATTTAATTATTTTGTGTGTATTTTTGTATATATATTTTTAAACAAATATGCGTTATTATATGGGTAATTTTGCTACTTTATTTTCATACAAATTTATATTATTTTATTGATATTCTGTTGATTTATTTTGATACGATTTTACATTATTCTATGTGTATTTTGTATATATATTTTTATACATATTTACATTATTTAATGTATATTTTGTATATATATTTTAAGGAAATTTACGTTATTTTATGTGTATTTTGTATATGTATTTCAATACAAATTTACCTAATTTTATGTGTATTTTGCATATCTATTTTCAAACAAATTTAAATTCTTTCTATGTTTTTTTGTATATATTTTTATACAAATTTTAGTTATTTTATTTGTATTTTGTATATATATTTTACTACAAATATATATTCTTTTAGTGGAATTTTGTTTATTTATTTTGATACGAATTTACATTATTTTATGTGTATTTTGTATATATATTTTTCTACGTATTTACAATGTTTTATGTGTAATTTGTATATATATTTTCATAAAAATTTACGTTATTTTATTGTGTGTATTCATATATATTTTGATATAAATTTACATTATTTTATGTGTATTTTGCATATGTATTTCAATACAAATTTACATTATTTTATGTGTATTTTTGTATATTTATTTTAATACAAATTTAATTATTTTATGTGTATTTTTGTATATATATATATATATATATATATATATATATTTTTTTAAATATGAGTTATTTCATGGGTATTTTGCATTTTTATTTTTATAAATTTTTACATTACGTACATATTTTTTATACGTATTTACATTATTGAATGTGTATTTTGTTTATATATTTTTTTAAAAATTTACGTTATTATATGTGTATTTGAATTAATATTTTGATACAAATTTACATGCGTATAAAAATATGTATACAAAATTCCTATAATACACATAAAATAACCTAAATACAAATACAAATATACACATAAAATTATTTAAAATTGAATGAAGTAAATATACAAAATAAACATAAAATAAGGTAAATTTGTAATGAAATATATGTACAAAATACACATAAAATAATATAAATTTGTATGAAAATTTATATACAAATACACATAAAATAACATGAATTAGTATAAAAATATATATTAAAAATAAACTTTAAATAATGTATAAAAATATATATTCAAAGTACATATAAAATAATGTAAATTCGTATCAAAATAAATCAACAAAATACCAATAAAATAATATATAATGAATAAAAATAAATTTACAAAATACGCATAACATAAGTAAAATATTTATTAAAATACAGAATACAAAAATACACAGAAATAATTTGAATTTGTATAAAAAAGATATACAAAATACACATAAAACTAGGTAAATTTCTTTTGAAATATATATACAAAATACCCATCAGATATTGTAAATTTATGTCAACATATATCAACAAATACACGTAACGTAACGTAACGTAACGTAACGTAACGTATATTTGTATAAAATATATATACAAAATACACATTAAATTAAGGAAAAATCTATAAAAGAAAATATACAAAATACACATAGAATAATGTAAAATCGTATCAAAATAAATGAACAGAATATCAATAAAATAATGTAAATTTCTATGAAAATAAAAATGCAAAATACCCATAAAATAACGCATATTTGTTTAAAAATATATATACAAAAATACACATAAAATAATAAAATTTGTGTTAAAATAAATATACAAAATGCACATACAATAAGGTAAATTTGTATTGAAATGGATATGCAAAATACACATCAAATAATGTAAATTTGTATTAAGATATATATATGAAAACTCATAAAATAACGTAAATTTCTATGAAAATATATATAAAAAATACACATAAAATGATGTAAATACGTATAAAAATATATATACAAAATACACCTAAAATAAGGTAAATTCGTATCAAATTCAATAAACTAAATTTCAATAAAAGAATGGATATATATAGGAAAACCAATATACAAAATAATATATAAAAAACTTAAATTTTTTATTAAAATGCATACAAAAAAAAAAAAAATAGTTTCAATCTGTATGAAAATAGATATACAAAATCCACATAAAATTAGGTAAATTTGTATTGAAATACATATACAAAATACATATAAAATAATGTAAATTAACGTATGTTTGTTTAAAATATATATAGAAAATGCACATTAAATAATGTAAATATGTAAAATAAAATATATACAAAATACACATAGAACAATGTAAATTCGTATCAAAATAAATACACAGAATATCAAGGAAATAATGTAAATTTGTATGAAAATATAGATGCAAAATACCCATTAAAAAATATATATATATTTTTATAAAAATATATATACAAAAATACACATCAAATAATTAAATTTGTATTAAAATAAATATACAAAATGCACATACAATATGATAAATTTATATTGAAATATGTATGCAAAACACAAATCAAACAATGTAAATTTGTTTCAAAATATATATACGAATACACATAAAAAACGTAAATTTCTATAAAAATACAAATAAAAAATTCACTTAAAAAGATGTAAATACGTATAAAAATATATATACAAAATACACAAAAAATAATGTAAATTCGTACCAAAAAAACAAAAACAAAATACCAATAGAAGAATGTGAATTTGTATGAAAATAAATATACAAAATAAACATAAAATAACGAAAATTTGTATAAAACTATATACAAAAATACACAAAAATAGATTAAATTTGTATGAAAATAGATATACAAAATATACATAAAATAAACTAAATATGTATTGAAATATATATACAAAATACATAAAATGATGTAATTTGGATCAAAATATTTTAACAGATGCGCATAAAATAACGTAAATTTGTTTTAAAATATATAAACAAAATACACATTAAATAATGAAAATACGTATACAATATATTTACAAAATACACATATAATAATGTAAACTCATATCAAAATACGTAACCAAAATACCAATAACAAATGTAAATTTCTATGAAAAAATATATACAAAATACACATAAAATAACGCAAATTTCTATAAAAATATATGTACAAAAATACACATTAAATTATTTTATATTTGTATGAAAATAAATAAACAAAATACACATAAATAAGTCAAATTTGTTATAAAATATGTACAAAATACACTTAAAATAATGTTAATATGTATGAAATAAAAACAAATAGACATAAAATAACGGACATTTCTATAAAATATATATACAAAATAAACATAGAATAATGTGAAATCGTATTATAATAAATACACAGAATATCAATAAAATAATGTAAATTTGTATGAAAATAAAGATGCAAAATACCCATAAAATAAAGCATATTTTTATAAAAATACATATACAGAAATACACATAGAATAATTAAATTTATATTAAAATTAATATACAAAATGCATATACAATAAATTTAAATTTGATTATATTAAATGAAATAAATATACAAAATAAACATAAAATAAGGTAAATTTGTAATAAAATATATGTAAGAATACACATAAAATAATATAAATTTGTATGAAAATATATATACAAATACACATAAAATAACATGAATTTGTATAAAATTTGCTTCAAAATATATACGAATACACACATAAAATAACGTAAATTTTTATGAAAATGTATATATAAAATACACATCAAATAATTTAAATACGTAGAGAAATATATATACAAAATACACATAAAATAATGTAAATTCGTAAAAAATTAAATACATAAAATTCCAATAAAAGAATATATATTTGTAGGAAAATATATATACAAAACACAAATAAAATAACTAAAATTTGTATAAAAATATATACAAAAATACACAAAAATAATTTAAATTTGTTTGAAAATAGATATGCAAAATACACATAAAGCTAGGCAAATTTGTATTGAAATACATATACAAAACTCACATAAAATAATGTAAATTTGTATGAAAATATATAAACAAATACATATAAAATAACGTAAATTTGGATAAAATATATATACAAAATATACATTAAATATTTTAAATATGTAAAAAAATATATTATATTATATATATTTTTATTGATATTTGCGTTATTTATGTGTATTTTGTATATGTTTTCTCATAGAAATTTACATTATTTTATTGGTATTTTGTCTATTTATTTTGATACGAAGCACATGATTATTTGTGTATTTTGTACATTTTTTTATACGTATTTACATTATTTAATGTGTATTTTGTTTATATACTTTTATGCAAATTTACGTTATTATATATGTATTTGTATAAGTATTTTGATACAAATTTACATTATTTTATGTATTTTGTATATATATTTTATTTCAAATTTAGCTTATTTTACGTGTATTTTGTATATCTATTTATTTTAATACAAAATCAAATATTTTATGTTTTTTCGTATATATATTTTTATAAAACAATGCTTTATTTTATGGGAATTTTGCATCTTAATTTTCATACAAATTTACATTATTTTATTAATATTTTCTGTATTTATTTTGATACGATTTTACATTATTTTATTTGTGTTTTGTATATATTTTTTTATACATATTTACATTATTTAATGTGTTTTTTGTATATATATTTGATACAAATTTACGTTATTTTAAGTCTATATGTTTATATATTTCCATTCAAATTAACATTATTTTATGTGTATTTTGTATATGTATTTCAATACAAGTTTACCTAATTTTATATGTTTTTTGTATATTTATTTTCATACAAGTTTAAACTGTATTTGTGTATTTTTGTATATAGTTTTATACAAATTTAGGTTATTTTATGTGTATTTTGTATATCTATTTTCATACAAATACACATTCTTTTCATGATATTTTGTTTATTTATTTTGACACGAATTATCATTATTTAATGTGTATTTTGTATATATATTTTTATACGTATTTACATTATTTCAAGTGTATTTTGTATATATATTTCTATAGAAATCTGCGTTATTTTATGTGTATTCGTATATATATTTTGAAACAAATTTACATTGTTTTATGTGTATTTTGCATATTTTTTAATACAAATTTACCTTATTGTATGTGCATTTTGTATATTAATTTTAATACAAATTTGATTAATCTATGTGTATTTTTGTATATGTATTTTTATAAAAATATGCTTTATTTTATGGGTATTTTGCATCTTTATTTTCATACAAATTTACATTATTTTATTGATATTCTGTGTATTTATTTTGATATGATTTTACATTATTCAATGTGTATTTTGTATATATATTTTATATAAAATGTATTTGTTTTCATTTCATACAAATCTACATTATTTTATATGTTTTTTTGTACATGTATTTAAATACAAATTTAACTAGTTATATGTGTATTTTGTATATCTATTTTGTATGTATATTTTCATAGAAATTTACTCTATTTTATGAGTATTCGTATATATATTTTGATACAAATTTACATTATTAATGTGTATTTTGCATATCTATTTCAATACAAATTTACTTTATTGTACGTGCATTTTGTATATTTATTTTAATACAAATTTAATTATTTTATATGTATTTTTGTATATATATTTTTATGCAAATATGCGTTATTATATGGATATTTTGCATCTTTATTTTCATACAAATTTACATTATTTTACTGATATTCTCTTTATTTATTTTGATACGATTTAACATTATTCTATGTGTTTTTTGTATATATTTTTTATATATATATTTACATTATTTAATGTTCATTTTGTATATATATTTTATCCAAATTTACATTATTTTATGTGTATTTGTTTATATATTTTCATACATATTTACATTATTTTATGTGTTTTTTGTATATATATTTTTCTACGTATTTAAATTATTTTATGTGTATTTTGTATATATTTTTACATAAAAATTTCAGTTATTTTATTGTGTGTATAAGTATATATTTTGATACAAATTTTATACAAATTCATGTTATTTAATGTGTATTTGTATATATATTTTCATACAAATTTATATTATTTTATGTGTATTTTTTCATATATTTCATTTCAAATTTACTTTATTTTATGTTTA
Source organism: Eriocheir sinensis (assembly GCF_024679095.1). Taxonomy (NCBI): domain Eukaryota; kingdom Metazoa; phylum Arthropoda; class Malacostraca; order Decapoda; family Varunidae; genus Eriocheir; species Eriocheir sinensis. The sequence continues at coordinate 388,975 of NW_026111601.1, forward strand.
TTTTGTATATTTATTTCATTCAAATTTAAAGTATTTTATGTGTATATTTGTATTTGTATTTAGGTTATTTTATGTGTATTTTGTATATATGTTTTCATCCAAAATTACATTATTTTATTGGTATTTCTTAATTTAATTCGATGCGAATTTAGATTATTTCATAGGTATTTTGTATACATATTTTTATACTCATTTACATTATCTAATGTGTGTTTTGTATATATATTTTTATGCAAATTTATCTAATGTTCATTTTTGTACATATATCTTTATAGATATTTGCGTTATTTTATGTATATAGTTTTATATAGATTTACGTTATTTTATGTGCATTTTGTATATTTATATTTATACATATACACATTATTTTATTGGTATATTGTTTATTTACATTTATACGAATTTACATTATTTTATGTGTATTTTGTATACATTTTTTTATACGTATTTACTTAATTTTATGTGTATTTTGTATATGTATTTTTATATATTCGCATATATATTTTGAAATAAATTTACATTATTTTATATGTATTTTCCATATCTATTTCAATAAAAATTTACGTTATTGTATGTGCATTTTGTATATTTATTTTAATACAAGTTCAAATATTTTATGTGTATTTTGGTATCAATAATTTTATAAAAAATGCGTTATTTTATAGGTATTTTGCATCTTAATTTTCATTTTGTATGTACTTTGTATATATATTTTTATACGCTCTTACATTATTTAATATTTATTTTGAATATATATTTTTTATACAAATTCATGGTATTTTATGTGTATTTGTATACATATTTTCATATAAATTTACATTATTGTATGTGTATTTTGTACATATATTTTATTACAAATCTACATTATTTTATGTTTATTTTGTATGTGTATTTTGTATATTTATATTTATCCAAATACACATTCTTTTATTGGTATTTTGTTTATTTATTTTAATTCGAATTTACATCATTTTATGTATATTTTGTATACATTTTTTTATACGTATTTACTTAATTTTATGTGTATTTTGTATATATATTTTTATAGAAATCTACGTTTTTTTATTTGTATTCGTATATATATTTTGAAACAAATTTACATTGTTTTATATGTATTTTTGCATATCTCTTTCAATACAAATTTACCTTATTGTATGTGCATTTTATATATTTATTTCAATACAAATTTAAAAATTTTATGTGTATTTTGGTATATATATTTTTATAAGAAATGCCCTATTTCATGGGAATTTTGCATCTTTATTTTCATACAAATTTACATTATTTTATTAATATTCGGTGTATTTATTTTGATACGATTTTACATTATTCTATTTGTTTTTTGTTTATACTTTTTTATACATATTTACATTATTTAATGTGTATCTTGCATATATATTTTATACAAATTTATTATCTATTATCTATTTTCATACAAATACACATTCTTTTCATGATATTTTGTTTATTTATTTTGACAGGAATTTACATTATTTGATATGTATTTTGTATATATATTTTTATACGTATTTACATAATTTCATATGTATTTTGTATATATATATATATATATATATATATATATATATATATATATATATATATATATATATATATATATATATATATATATATATATATATATATATATATATATATATATATATATATATATATATATATATATATATATATATATATATATATATATATATATATATATATATATATACAAATTTACGTTATTTAAAGTGTATTTGTTTATATATTTTCATTCAAATTTACATTATTTTATGTGTATTTTGTATATGTATTTCAATACAAATTTACCTAATTTTATGTGTGTTTTGTATATTTATTTACAAAAAAAATAAATTCTTTTTGTCTTTTTTGTAAGTATTTTTTTATATATGTTTTCATAGAAATTTACGTTTTTTTTTATGTGTATGCGTATATATATTTTGAAATAAATTTACATTGTTTTGTATGTGTTTTGCATATTTATTAAAATACAAATCTACCATATTGTATGTGCATTTTGTATATTTGTTTTAAAACAAATTTAATTATTTGATATGTGTTTTTGTATACAATTTTTTTTTAAACATATTCTTTTTTATGTGTATTTTGTATGTATTTTTTTTACATATTTACATTACTTATTGTGCATTTTCTATATATATTTTATACAAATATGTTACTTTATGTTTATTTGTTTATATATTTTCTTAGAAATTTACATTATTTTATGTGTATTTTTTATATGTATTTCAATACAAATTTACCAAATTGTATGTGTATTTTGTATATCAATTTCCATACAAACTGAAATTATTTTTGTGGATATTTGTATATATTTTTATACAAATTCTAGTTATTTTATATATTATTTTGTATATTAATTTTCCTACATATATACATTCTTTTATTAAGATTTAGTTTATTGAATTTGAGACGAATTTACCTTATTATAGGTGTATTTTGTATATATATTTTTATACCTATTTACATCATTTTATGTGTATTTTGTATATATATTTTCATAGAAATTTACTTTATTTTATGTGTTTTCGAATATATATCTTAATACAAATCTACATAATTTGATGTGTATTTTGCATATCTATTTCAATACAAATTTACCTTATTGTACGTGCATTTTGTATATTTATTTTAATACAAATTTAATTATTTTATGTGTATTTTTGTATATATATTTTTATACAAATATCCGTTATTTTATGGGTATTTTGCATCTTTATTTTCATAGAAATTTACATCATTTTATTGATATTCTGCTCATTTATTTTCATACGATTTTATATTATTCTATGTGTATTTTGTATATATATTTTTCATACATTTTTCCATTATTTAATGTGTATTTTGTATATATATTTATATATATTATATGTGTATTTTTTATATATTTTTTTATTCCTATTTACAATATTTAATGTGTATTTTGTTTATATATTTTTATACAAATTTACGTTATTATATGTGTATTTCTGTAAATATTTTGATACAAATTCAAATTATTTTTGGGTATTTTTGTATATATTTGAAAACAAATTTCAGTTATGTTATGTGTATTTTGTAAATTTATTTCATTCAAATATGTATTCTTTTATTGTTATTTTGTTGATTTATTTTGATACGAATTTATATTATTTTATATGTACTTTGTATATATATATTTATACGCATTTACATTATTTAATGTTTATTTTCAATATATATTTTAATTCAAAATTATATTATTTTATGTGTATTTTGTACATATATCTCATATCAAATTTACCTTATTTTATGTTTATTTTGTATATTTATTTCATTCAATTTTAAATTATTTTATGTGTATATTTGTATTTGTATTTAGGATATTTTATGTGTATTTTCTATATATATTTTCAACCAAAATTACATTATTTTATTGGTGTTTTGTTAATTTAATTCGATACGAGTTTAAATTATTTCATAGGTATTTTGTATGCTCATTTTTATACTCTTTTACATTATATAATGTGTGTTTTGTTTATATATTTTTATGCAATTTTATTTGATGTGCATTTTTGTACATATATTTCTATAGAAATTTGAGTTATTTTATGTGTATTTTGTATATGTTTTCTCATACAAATTTACATTATTTTATTGGTATTTTGATTATTTATTTTGATACGAATTACATGATTATATGTGTATTTTTTATATTTTTTTATACCTATTTACATTATTTAATGTGTATTTTGTTTATATATTTTTATACAAATTTACGTTATTATATGTGTATTTGTATAAATATTTTGATACAAATTTAATTTATTTTATGTATTTTGTGTATATATTTCTATTCAAATCTAGCTTATTTTGGTGCATTTTGTATATCTATTTTCATACAAATTTAATTACTTCTGTGCATTTTTGGGTATAGTTTTATATAAATTTACGTTATTATATGTATATTTTGTATATTTATATTTACACAAATACACATTCTTTTATTGGTATTTTGTTTATTTGTTTTGATACGAATTTACATTATTTTATGTGTATTTTGTATACATTTTTTTATACGTATTTACTTCATTTTATGTGTATTTTGTATTTATATTTTTATAGAAATCTACGTTATTTTATGTGTATTCGTAAATATATTTTGAAACAAATTTTAAATGTTTTATATGTATATTACATATATATTTCAATATAAATTTTCCTTTTTGTATGTGTATTTTGTATATTTATTTTAATACAAATTAAAATTTTTCATGTGTATTTTGGTATATATATTTTCATAAAAAAAAATGCGTTAATTTAATGGGTATTTTGCGTCTTTATTTTCATAAAAATTTACATTATTTTATTAATATTCTGTGTATTTATTTTGATACGATTTTACATTATTCTATTTGTGTTTTGTATATATATATTTTTATACATATTTACATCATTTCATGTGTATTTTGTATATATATTTCTATAGAAATCTACGTTATTTTATGTGTATTCGTATATATATTTTGAAACAAATTTACACTGTTTTATGTGTATTTTTCATATTTTTTCAATACAAATTTACCTTAATGTATGTGCATTTTATTTGTAAATTTTAATACAAATTTAACTATTCTATGTGTATTTTTTGTATATGTATTATTTATAAAAATATGCTTTATTTTATGGGTATTTTGCATCTTTATTTTCATACAAATTTACATTATTTTCTTGATATTCTGTGTATTTATTTTAACTCGATTTTACATTATTCTATGTGTATTTTGTATATATATTTCATACAAATGTACGTTACTTTATGTGTATTTGTTTTCATTTCATACAAATGTACATTATTTTATGTGTATTTTGTTCATGTATTTAAATACAAATTTAACTAATTATATGTGTATTTTGTATATCTATTTTCATACAAATTAAAATAAATTTTGTGTATTTTTGTATGTATTTTTATACAGATTTTCGTAGTTTTATGTGTATTTTGTATATTTACTTTCCTACAAATATACATTCTTTTATCGGAATTTTGTTTATTTATTTTGATACGAATTTACATTATTTTAGGTGTATTTGATATATATATTTTTATACTTATATACATCATTTTATATGTATTTTGAATATATATTTTCATAGAAATTCACTCTATTTTATATGTATTCGTATATATATTTTGAAACAAATTTACATTAATTATGTGTATTTTGCATATCTATTTTAATACAAATTTTCTTTATTGTTTGTGCCTTTTTTATATCTATTTTAATACAAATTTAATTATTTCATGTGTATTTTTGTATATATATTTTTTCAAACAAATATTCGTTATTTTATGGGTATTTTGCTTCTTTAATTTCATACAAATTTGAATTTTTTATGTGTATTTTGGTAAATATATTTTTATAAAAAAAATGCGTTATTTTATGTGTATTTTGCTTCTTTAATTTCATACAAATTTACATTATTTTATTAATATTCTGTGTATTTATTTTGATACGATTTTACATTATTCTATTTGTGTTTTGTATATATTTTTTTTTTACATATTTTCATTATTTAATGTGTATTTTGTTCATATATTTTATACAAATTTACGTTATTTTAATTGTATTTGTTTATATATTTTCATTCAAATATACATTATTTTAAGTGTATTTTGTATATGTATTTCAATACAAATTTACCTAATTTTATGTATATTTTGTATATTTATTTTCATACAAATTTAATTTATTTTTGTGTATTTTTGTATATAGTTTTATACAAATTTAGGTTATTTTATGTGTAGTTTGTATATCTTTTTTCATACAAATACACATTCTTTTATTGATATTTTGTTTATTTATTTTGACGCGAGTTTACATTATTTAATGTGTATTTTGTATATACATTTTTATACGTATTTACATCCTTTCATGTGTATTTTGTATATATATTTCAATAGAATTCTACGTTATTTTATGTGTATTCGTATATATATTTTAAAACATATTTACATTGTTTCATGTGTATTTTGCATCTTTTTTTCAATACAAATATACCTTATTGTATGTGCATTTTGTATATTAATTTTAATAAAAATTTAATTATTCTATGTGTATTTTTGTATATGTATTTTTAAAAAAATATGCTTTATTTTATGGGTATTTTGCATCTTTATTTTCATATAAATTTACATTATTTTCTTTATATTTTGTGTATTTATTTTAATTCGATTTTACATTATTCTATGTGTATTTTGTACATATATTTTATACAAATGTACGTTACTTTATGTGTATTTGTTTTCATTTCTTACAAATTTACATTATTTTATGTGTATTTTGTACATGTATTTAAATACAAATTTAACTATTTATATGTGTATCTTTATATCTATTTTCATACAAATTGAAATTATTTTTGTGTATTTTTGTATATATTTATATGTAAATTTTCGGTATTTTATGTGTATTTTTCCTACAAATATGCGTTCTTTTATCGGAATTTTCTTTCTTTATTTTGATTCGAATTTGCATTATTTGAGGTATATTTGGTATATATATTTTTATACTTATTTACATTATTTTATATGTATTTTTTAGGTATATTTTCAAAGAAATCTACTCTATTTTATGAGTATTCGTATATATATTTTGATACAAATTTACATTATTGATGTGTATTTTGCATATCAATTTCAGTACAAATTTATTTTATTTTATGTGCATTTTTTATATTTATTTTAATACAAATCTAATTATTTTATATGTATTTTTGTATATATATTTTTATACATATATGCGTTATTATATGGGTATTTTGCATATTTATTCTCATACAAATTTACATTATTTTATTGATATTTTGTTTATTTATTTTGATACGATTTTACATTATTCTATGTGTATTTTGTATATATATTTTTATACATATTTAAATTATTTAAAGTATATTTTGTATATATATTTTATCCAAATTTACGTTATTTTATGTATATTTGTTTTTATATTTTCATACAAATTTACATTATTTTATATGTGTTTTGTATATGTATTTCATTGCAAATTTGCCTAATTTTATGTGTATTTTGCATATCAATTTTCAAATAAATTTAAACTATTTTTGTGTATTTTTGTATATATTTTTATACAAATTTTTGTTATTTTATTTGTATTTTGTATATATATTTTCCTACAAATTTACATTCTTATAGTGGAATTTTGTTTATTTATTTTGATACGAGTTTACATTGTTTTATTTGTATTTTGTGTATATATTTTTCTACGTATTTACATTATTTTATGTGTATTTTGTATATATATTTTCATAAAAAGTACGTTATTTTATTTAATGTATTCGTATATAATTTCATACAAATTTCATACAAATTCATGTTATTTTATTTGTATTTCTATATATATTTTCATACAAATTTACATTGTTTTATGTGCATTTTTACATATATTTCATTACAAATTTAACTTATTTTATGTTTATTTTGTGTATTTATTTAATTCAATTTTAAATTATTTTTAGGTTATATTATATGTATTTTCTATATAAATTTTCATCCAAAATTACGTTATTTTATTGGATTTTGTTAATTTAATTCGATACGAATTTATATAAAACTATATACATAAAATAAGGCAAATTTCTATAAAAATATATGTACAAAAATGAATATTAGATAAATTTGCATAAAAATATATATACAAAACAAACATTAGATAATGTAAATGAGTATAAAAATATGTATACAAAATACCTATGAAATAATCTAAACTCGTATGGAATTAAATTAAGAAATATCAATAAAATAATGTAATTTTGGATGAAAATATATATACAAAATACACATAAAATAACCTAAATACAAATACAAATATACACATAAAATAATTTAAAATTGAATGAAATAAATATACAAAATAAACATAAAATAAGGTAAATTTTTAATGAAATATATGAAAAAATACACATAAAATAATATAAATTTGTATGAATTTATATATACAAATACACATTAAATAACATGTTTTTGTATATAATTTGTATAAAAATATATACTTATACAATAAAATAACGTAATTTTTTATGAAAATGTATATACAAAATACATAAAATAATTTAAATACGTAGAAAATATATATACAAAAACACATAAAATAATGTAAATAAGTATGAAAATATATAAGCAAATACACATAAAATAATGTAAATTTGGATAAAATATATACAAAATGAACATTAAATAATATATATATATATATATATATATATATATATATATATATATATATATATATATATATATATATATATATATATATATATATATATATATATATATATATATATATATATATATATATATATATATATATATATATATATATATATATATATATATATATATATATATATAAATATATACAAAAAACACATAGAATAATGTTAAATCGTATCAAGATAAATAAAGAGAATATCAATAAAATAATGTAAATTTGTATGAAAATAAATATGCAAAATATCCATATAATAACGCATATTTGCATAAAGATATATATACAAAAATACATATAAAATAATTAAATTTGTATTAAAATAAATATACAAAATGCACGTACAATAAAGTAAATTTGTATTGGAATAGATATGCAAAATACACATTAATAATGTAAATTTGTATCAAAATATATATATAAAACAGAGTAAATTTCTATGAAAATATACATACAAAATAGATATACAAAATACACATATAAGTAGTTAAATTTGTATTTAAATACATGTACAAGAAACACATAAAATAATGTAGATTTGTATGAAATGAAAACAAATACATTTTATATAAAATATATATACAAAATACACATAGAATAATGTAAAATCATATCAAAATAAATACACAGAATATCAATAAAATAATGTTAATTTGTATGAAAATAAAGATGCAAAATACCCATAAAATAAAGCATATTTTTATAAAAATACATATACAAAAATACACATAGATTAATCAAATTTGTATTAAAATTAATATACAAAATGCACATACAATAAGGTAGATTTGTATTAAAAAAATATGCAAAATACACATAAAACAATGTAAATTTGTTTAAAAATATATATACGAATACACATAAAATAACGCAGATTTCTATAGAAATATATATACAAAATACACATGAAATAATGTAAATACGTATAAAAAAATATATACATTTTTGGGTATAGTTTTATATAAATTTACGTTATTATATGTATATTTTGTATATTTATATTTACACAAATACACATTCTTTTATTGGTATTTTGTTTATTTATTTTAACTCGAATTTACATTATTTTATGTGTATTTTGTATACATTTTTTTATACGTATTTACTTAATTTTATGTGTATTTTGTATATATATTTTTATAGAAATCTACGTTTTTTTATTTGTATTCCTACATATATTTTGAAACAAATTTACATTGTTTTATATGTATTTTTACATATCTCTTTCAATACAAATTTACCTTATTGTATATGCATTTTGTATATTTATTTCAATGCAAATTTAAATATTTTATGTGTATTTTGGTATATATATTTTTATAAGAAATGCGCTTTATGGGAATTTTTCATCTTTATTTTCATACAAATTTACATTATTTTATTAATATTCGGTGTATTTATTTTGATACGATGTTACATTATTCTATTTGTTTTTTGTATATACTTTTTTATACATATTTACAATATTTAATGTGTATCTTGCATATATATTTTATACAAATTTATTATCTATTATCTATTTACATACAAATACACATTCTTTTCATGATATTTTGTTTATTTACATTATTTGATATGTATTTTGTATATATATGTTTATACGTATTTACATAATTTCATATGTATTTTGTATATATATTTCTATAGAAATCTACTTTTTTTTATGTGTATTCGTATATATATTTTGAAACAAATTTACATTGTTTTATATGTATTTTTGAATATCTCTTTCAATACAAATTTACCTTACTGTATATGCATTTTGTATATTTATTTCAATAGAAATTTAAATATTTTATGTGTATTTTGGTAAATATATTTTTATAAAAAATGCGATAATTTTTGGGAATTTTGCATCTTTATTTTCATACAAATTTACATTATGTTATTGATATTCTGTGTATTTATTTTGATACGATTTTACATTATTCTATTTGTTTTTTGTATATATTTTTTATACACATTTACATTATTTGATGTGTATCTTGCATATATATTTTATACAAATTTACGTTATTTTAAGTGTATTTGTTTATATATTTTCATTCAAATTTACATTATTTGATGTGTATTTTGTATATGTATTTCAATACAAATTTACCTAATTTTATGTGTATTTTGTATATTTCTTTTCAAACAAATTTAAATTATTTTTGTGTATTTTTGTATATAGTTTTATACAAATTTAGGTTATTTTATGTACGCATTTACATTATTTAGTGTGTGTTTTGTATATATATTTTTATGCAAATTTACTTTATTTTATGTGCATTTTTGTACATATATTTTTATAGAAATTTGCGTTATTTTATTGCTATTTTGTTTATTTATTTTGATACGAATTACATGATTATATGAGTATTTTGTACATATTTTTTATACGTATTTACATTACTTAATGGGTATTTTGTTTATATATTTTTAAACAAATCTACGTTATTATATGTATTTGTATAAATATTTTGATACAGATTTACATTATTTTATGTATTTTGTATGTACATTTCAATTCAAATTTAGCTTATTTTAGCTGTATTTTGTATATATAATTTCATACAAATTTAATTACTTCTGTGTATTTTTGTATATAGTTTTATACAAATTTACGATTTTTTTTTTGTATTTTATATATTTATATTTATACAAATACACATTCTTTTACTGGTATTTTGTTTATTTATTTTGATACGATTTTTAAGTGTATTTTGTATTCATTTTTTTTATACGTATTTACTTCATTTTATGTGTATTTTGTATATATTTTTATAGAAATCTACGTTATTTTATGTGTATTCGTATATATATTTTGAAACAAATTTACATTGTTTTATATGTATTTATGAATATCTCTTTCAATACAAATTTACCTTACCATATATACCAAAATACACGAAAAAATTAAATTTGTATTAAAATAAATATATAAAAAACACATACAATTAGGTAAATTTGTATTGAAATAGATATGCAAAATACATATAAAACAATGTAAATTTGTTTCAAAATATATATAGGAATACACATAAAATAACGTAGATTTCTATAAAAATATATATACAAAATACACATAAAATGAAGTAAATACGTATAAAAAATGTATAGAAAATATACATAAAATAATGTAAATTCGCATCAAAATAAATATACAAAATACCAATAAAAGAATGTGTATTTGTATAAATATAAATATACAAAATACACATAAAATAACGTAAATTTATATAAAACTATATACAAGAATACACAGAAGTATTTTAATTTCTATGAAAATAGATATACAAAATAAGGTAAATTCGTTTCAAATTCAATAACAAAAATCAGATAAAAGAACGTATATTTGTAGAAAAAATAAATATACAAAATACACATAAAATAACGAGAATTTGTATGAAAATATATAAAAAAATAAACAAAAATAATTTCAATTTGTACGAAAATAAATAAAATTAGGTTAATTTGTATTGAAATACATATACAAAATACACATAAAATAATGTAAATTTGAAAGAAAATATATAAACAAATACACATATAATAACGTAAATTTGTATGAAATATATGTACAAAATACACATTAAATAATGTAAATATGTATAAAAAAATATATACAAAACACAAATAGAAAAATGTAAAATCGTATCAAAATATATACACAGAATAGCAAATTTGTATGAAAATTAAGATGCAAAATACCTATAAAATAACGCATTTTTTATAAAATTATTGATACCAAAATACACATAAAATATTTCAATTTGTATTGAAATAGATATGCAAAATACATATAAAATAATGTAAATTTGTTTCAAAATATATATACGAATACACATAAAATAACGTAGATTTCTATAAAAATACATATACAAAATACACATAAAATTAAGTAGATACGTATAAAAAATGTATACAAAATACACATAAAATAATGTAAATTCGTATAAATGTAAATAAATAATATACCAATAAAAGAATGTGTATTTGTATAAATATAAATATACAAGATGCACATAAAATAACGTAAATTTATATAAAACTATATACATAAAATAACGCAAATTTCTATAAAAATATATCCACAAAAATGAACATAAAATAAATTTGCATAAAAATATATATACAAAACACATTTGATAATGTAAATGAGTATAAAAATATGTATAGAAAATACCTATGAAATAATCTAAATTCGTATCGAATTAAATTAAGAAAATACCAATAAAATAATGTAATTTTGGATGAAAATATATATACAAAATACACATAAAATAACCTAAATACAAATACAAATATACACATAAAATATTGTATTTTGTATATACATTTCAATTCAAATTTAGCTTATTTCATCTGTTTTTTGTATATCTATTTTCATACGAATTTAATTACTTCTGTGTATTTTTGAATATAGTTTTATACAAATTTACGTTATTTTATGTGTATTTTGTATATTTATATTTATACAAATACACATTCTTTTATTGGTATTTTGTTTATTTATTTTGATACGAATTTACATTATTTTATGTGTATTTTGTATACATTTTCTTATACGTATTTACTTCTTTTTATGTGTATTTTGTATATATATTTTTATACAAATCTACGTTATTTTATGTGTATTCGTATATATATTTTGAAACAAATTTACATTGTTTTATATGTATTTTCCATATCTATTTCAATACTGATTTTCCTTATTGTATGTGTATTTTGTATATTTATTTTAATACAAATTCATTTTTTCATGTGTATTGTGGTATATATATTTTTATAAAAAATGCGTTATTTAATGGGTATTTTGCATCTTTATTTTCATACAAATTTACATTGTTTTATTAATATTCTGTGTATTTATTTTGATACGATTTGACATTATTCTATCTGTTTTTGTATATATTTTTTTTATACATATTTACATTATTTAATGTGTACTTTGTATATTTTAAAACAAATTTACGTTATTTTATGCGCATCTGTTAAAATATTTTGATACAAATTTACATTATTTTATGTATTTTGTATATATATTTCAATACAAATTTAGTTTATTTTATGTATATTTTGTATATCTATTTTCATTCGTATCAAAATAAATAGACAAAATAGCAATAAAATAATGTATATTTGTATGAGAAAACATATACAAATACACATTAAATAACGCAAATTTCTAAAAAAATATATGTACAAAAATGCACATAAAATAAAGTAAATTTGCATAAAAATACATATACAAAACAGACATTAAATAATGTAAATGAGTCCATAAAATAACCTAAATTTGTATAAAACTATATACAAAAATACACAAAAATATTTAAAATTTGTATGAAAAGAAATATACAAAATACACATAAAATTAGGTAAATTTGTATTAAAATACATATACAAAATACACATAAAATAATGTAAATTTGAATGAAAATAAATAAACAAATACACTTAAAATAACGTAAATTTGTATCAAATATATTTGCATGATACACATTAAATAATGTAAATGTGTAGAAAAAAATATATAAAAAAAAGAAATAGAATAATGTAAAATCCTATCAATATAAATACACAGAATATCAATAAAATAATGTAAATTTGTATGAAAAGAAAGATGCAAAATTCACATAAAATAGCGCATTTTTTATAAAAAATATATATAACAAAATACACATAAAATATTAAAATTTTTATTGAAATAAATATATAAAATGCATATACAGTAAGGTAAATATGTATTGAAAGAGATATTCAAAAATACATATGAAACAAAGTAAATTTGTTTCAAAATATATATACGAATACACATAAAATAACGCAGATTTCTATAGAAATATATATACAAAATACACATGAAATTATGTAAATACGTATAAAAATATATATAAAAAATACATATCTTGGTAAATTCGTGTCAAAATAAATAAACAAAATATCATGAAAAGAATGTGTATTTGTATGAAAATAAATAATAGATAATAAATTTGCATGAAACATATATGCAAGATACACATTAAATAATGTAAATATGTATAAAAAATATATACAAAAAACAAATAGAATAATGTGTAATCGTATCAAAATAAATACACCGAATATTAATAAAATAATGTAAATTTGTATGAAAATAAAGATGCAAAATTTCCTTCAAATAGCGCATTTCTTATAAAAATATATATACCAAAATACACATCAAATATTTAAATTTGTATTGAAATAAATATACAAAATGCACATACAATAAGGTAAACTTGTATTGAAATAGATATGCAAAAATACATATAAAACAATGTAAATTTGTTTCAAAATACGAATACACATAAAATAACGTAGATTTCTATATAAATATATATACAAAATACACATAAAATTAAGTAAATACGTATAAAAATATATATACAAGATACACATAGAATTATGTAAAATTGTTTAAAAAAAATAAACAATATAAATAAAATAATGTAAATTTGTATGAAAATAAAAATGCAAAATACCCATAAAATAAAGCATATTTTTGTAAAAATACATTTACAAAAATACACATAGCATAATTAAATTTGTATTAAAATTAATATACAGAATGCATATACAATAAGGTAAATTTGTATTGAAAAAATATGCAAAATACACATAAAACAGTGTAAATTTATTTCAAAATCTATATACGAATACTCATAAATCAACGTAGATTTCTATAGAAATATATATACAAAATACACATCAAATGATGTAAACACGTATAAAAATATATATATAAAATACACATTAAATAATGTAAATTCGCGTCAAAATATATAAACAAAATATCAATAAAAGAATGTGTATTTGTATGAAAATAGATATACAATATACACATTAAATTACCTAAATTTGTATAAAACTATATAAAAAAATACACAAAAATAGTTTTAATTTGTTTGAAAATAAATATACAAAATACACATAAAATTTGGTAAATTTGTACTGAAATACATTTACAAAATACACATAAAATAATGTAAATTTGAATGAAAATATATAAACAAATACACTTAAAATAATGTAAATTTGTATAAAATATATATAAAAAAAACACATTAAATAATGTAAATATGTATAAAAAAATATATACAAAACACAAATAGAATAATATAAAATCGTATCAAAATAAATACACAGAATATTAATTAAATAATGTAATTTTGTATGAAAATTAAGATGCAAAATTCCCATCAAATAGAGCATTTCTTATAAAAATATATATACCAAAATACACATAAAATATTTAAATTTGTATTGAAATAAATATACAAAATGCACATACAATAAGGTAAACTTCTATTGAAAGAGATATGCAAAAATACATATAAAACAATGTAAATTTGTTTCAAAATATATATACGAATACATATAAAATAACGTAGATTTCTATAAAAATATATATACAAAATACACATAAAATTAGGTAAATACGTATAAAAAAATGTAAACAAAATACACATAAAATAATATAAATTCGAAACAAAATAAATAAACAAAATACCAATAAAAGAATGTGTATATGTTCTGTGTATTTTTGTATATAGTTTTATACAGATTTACGATATTTTATGTGTATTTTGTATATTTATATTTATACAAATACACATTCTTTTACTGGTATTTTGTTTATTTATTTTGATACGATTTTTATGTGTATTTTGTATTCATTTTTTTATACGTATTTACTTCATTTTATGTGTATTTTGTATATATTTTTATAGAAATGAACGTTATTTTATGTGTATTCGTATATATATTTTGAAACAAATTTACATTGTTTTATATGTATTTTGCATATCTATTTCAATACAAATTTACCTTACAGTATATGCATTTTTTATATTTATTTTAATACAAATTTTAATATTTTATGTGTATTTTGGTATATATATTTTATAAAAAAGTCGTTATTTTATGGCTATTTTGCATCTTTATTTTCATACAAATTTACATTATTTAATTAATATTCTGTGTATTTATTTTGATACGATTTTACATTATTCTATTTGTGTTTTGTATATATTTTTTTTATACATATCTACATTATTTAATAAATATTTTGTATATATATTTGATACAAATTTACGTTATTTTAAGTGTATATGTTTATATATTTTCATTCAAATTTCCATTATTTTATGTGTATTTTGTATATGTATTCCAATACAAATTTACCTAATTTTATGTGCATTTTGTATATTTATTTTCATACAAATTTAAATTATTTTTGTGTATTTTTGTATATAGTTTTAACAGTGGTGTCCCACAGGGTTCTGTCCTATCTCCCACTCTTTTTCTGTTGTTCATTGATGATCTTCTTTCCAAAACGAACTGTCCTATCCATTCCTACGCCGATGATTCCACTCTGCATTATTCAACTTCTTTTAATAGAAGACCCACCCTTCAGGAACTTAACGACTCAAGGCTGGAGGCTGCAGAACGCTTAGCCTCAGACCTTACTATTATTTCCGATTGGGGCAAGAAGAACCTGGTGTCCTTCAACGCCTCAAAAACACAGTTTCTCCACCTATCCACTCTACACAATCTTCCAAACAACTATCCCCTATTCTTTGACAACACCCAGCTATCACCTTCCTCAACACTAAACATCCTCGGTCTATCCTTAACTCAAAATCTCAACTGGAAACTTCATATCTCATCTCTTACTAAATCAGCTTCCTCGAGGCTGGGCGTTCTGTACCGTCTCCGCCAGTTCTTCTCCCCTGCACAGTTGCTGTCCATATACAGGGGCCTTGTCCGCCCTCGTATGGAGTATGCATCTCATGTGTGGGGGCTCCACCACACAGCTCTTCTGGACAGAGTGGAGGCAAAGGCTCTTCTTCTCATCAGCTCTCCTCCTCATACTGATAGTCTTCTACCTCTTAAATTCCGCCGCAATGTTGCCTCTCTGTCTATCTTCTATCGATATTTCCACGCTGACTGCTCTTCTGAACTTGCTAACTGCATGCCTCCCCCCCTCCCGCGGCCCCGCTGCACTCGACTTTCTACTCATGCTCATCCCTATACTGTCCAAACCCCTTATGCAAGAGTTAACCAGCATCTTCACTCTTTCATCCCTCACGCTGGTAAACTCTGGAACAATCTTCCTTCATCTGTATTTCCTCCTGCCTACGACTTGAACTCTTTCAAGAGGAGGGTATCAGGACACCTCTCCTACCGAAACTGACTTATCTTTCGGCCACCTCTTTGGATTCTTTTTAGCAGTGCAGCGAGTAGCGGGCTTTTTTTTTATTAATGTTTACTTTTTTGTGCCCTTGAGCTGTCTCCTTTGCTGTAAAAAAAAAAAAAAAAAAAAAAAAAATACAAACTTAGGTTATTTTATGAGTATTTTGTATATCTATTTTCATACCAATACACATTCTTTTATTGATATTTTGTTTATTTATTTTGACGAGAATTTAAATTATTTAATGTGTATTTTGTATATATATTTTTATACGTATTTACATCATTTCATGTGTATTTTGTATATATATTTCTATAGAAATCTACGTTATATTATGTGTATTCGTATATAGATTTTTAAACAAATTTACACCTTTATGTGTATTTTGCATATTTTTTCAATACAAATTTACCTTATTGTATATGCATTTTGTATATTAATTTTAATACAAATTTAATTATTCTATGTGAATTTTTGTATATGTATTTTTATAAAAATATGCTTTATTTTATGGGTATTTTGCATCTTTATTTTCATACAAATTTACGTTATTTTATTGATATTCTGCTCATTCATTTTGATATGATTTGACATTATTCTATGTGTATTTTGTATATATTTTTCATACAAATTTACGTTATTTTATGTGTATTTGTTTATATATTTTGACACAAATTTACAATATTTTATGGGTATTCTGTATATATATTTCTAAAGAAATGTACCTAGTTTTATGTGTATTTTGAATATCTATTTTCATATAAACTCAAATTATTTAAATGTATTTTTGTTTATATTTCAATACAAATTTTAGTTAGGTTATGTGTATTTTGTAAATCTATTTTCATTCAAATATATATTATTTTATTGGTATTTTGTTGATTTATCTATTTTGAATATATAATTTTATACAAATTCATATTATTTTATGTGTATTTGTATATATATTTTCATATAAATTTATATTATTTTAAGTGTATTTTGTACATATATTTCATTACAAATTTACTTTATTTTATGTTTATTTTGTATGAGTATTTTGTACATTTATATTTATACACGTTTACTCATACAAATTTATATTATTTTATTGGTATTTTGTTTATTTATTTTGATACGAATTACATGATTATATGTGTATTTTGTACACATTTTTTTATACGTATTTACATTATTTAATGGTTATTTTGTTTATATATTTTCATACAAATTTACGTTATTATATGTGTATTTGTATAAATATTTTAATACAAATTTACTTTATTTCATGTATTTTGTATATATATTTCAGTTCAAATTTAGCTTATTTTGTGTGTATTTTGTGTATATTTTGTATATAGTTTTATATAAATTTAGGTAATTTTATGTGTATGTTGTATATTTATATTTATACAAATAGACATTCTTTTATTATTATTTTGTTTATTTATTTTGATACGAATTTACATTATTTTATGTGTATTTTGTATACATTTTTGATTCGTATTTACTTAGTTTTATTTTTATTTTGTATATATATATTTATAGAAATCTACGTTATTTTATGTGTATTCGTATACATATTTTGAAACAAATTTACATTGCTTTATATGTATTTTGCATATCTATTTCAATACAAATTTACCTTATTGTACATATAAAACAATGTAAATTTGTTTCAAAATATATGTACGAATATAAAATAACGTAGATTTCTATAAAATATATATACAAAATACACATAAAATTAAGTAAATACGTATAAAAAATGTAAACAAAATACACTTAAAATAATGTAAATAGAAATAAATAAATAAAAATAATAAAAAAATGTGTATTTGTATAAATATAAATGTACAAAATACAGATACAAAATAAACATAAAATAAGGTAAATTTGTAATGAAATATATGTACAAAGTACACATAAAATAATGTAAATTTATATGAAAATATCTATACAAATACACATAAAATACCATGAATTTGTGTAAAATTATAAATTCAAAATAAATATTAAATAATGTAAATGCGTATAAAAATATATATACAAAGTACATATAAAATAATGTAAATTCGTATCAATATAAATCAACAAAATACCAATAAATCAATATATATTTGAATGAAAATAGATTTACAAAATACACATAACCTAACTAAAATTTGTATTGAAATATATACAAAAATACATAAAAATAGTTTGAGTTTGTATGAAAATAGATATTCAAAATACACATAAAACTAGGTAAATTTCTTTTGAAATATATATACAAAATACCCATAAAATATTGTAAATTTGTGTCAAAATATATAAACAAATAGACATAAAATAACGTAGATTTGTATGAAAAATATATAAAAAATACACATAGAATGATGTCAAATCGTACCAAAATGAATGAGCAGAATATCAATAAAATAACGTAAATTTGTATAAAAATAAAGATGCAAAATACCCATAAAATAAAGCATATTTTTATAAAAATACATATAGAAAAATACACATAGAATAATTAAATCTGTATTAAAATTAATATACAAAATGCATATACAATAAATTTAAATTTGATTATATTAAATGAAATAAATATACAAAATAAACATAAAATTAGGTAAATTTGTAATAAAATATATGTAAGAATACACATAAAATAATATAAATTTGTATGAAAATATATATACAAATACACATAAAATAACATGAATTTGTATAAAATTTGTTTCAAAATATATACGAATACACACAATAAAATAACGTAAATTTTTATGAAAATGTATATATAAAATACACATAAAATAATTTAAATACGTAGAAAAATATATATACAAAATACATAAAATAATGTAAATTGTAAAAATTAAATACATAAAATTCCAATAAAAGAATGTATATTTGTAGGAAAATATATATACAAAAATCAAATAAAATAACTAAAATTTGTATAAAAATATATACAAAAATATACAAAAATAATGTAAATTATTTTGAAAATAGATACGCAAAATACACATAAAGCTAGGCAAATTTGTATTGAAATACATATACAAAACTCACATAAAATAATGTAAATTTGTATGAAAATATATAAACAAATACATATAAAATAACGTAAATTTGGATAAAATATATATACAAAATATACATTAAATATTTTAAATATGTATAAAATATATTATATTATATATATTTTTATTGATATTTGCGTTATTTAAGTGTATTTTGTATATGTTTTCTCATAGAAATTTTCATTATTTTATTGGTATTTTCTCTATTTATTTTGATACGAATTACATGATTATTTGTGTATATTGTACAGGTTTTTTATACGTATTTACATTATTTAATGTGTATTTTGTTTATATATTTTTATACAAATTTACGTTATTATATGTGTATTTGTATAAGTATTTTGATACAAATTTACATTATTTTATGTATTTTGTATATATATTTCAATTGAAATTTAGCTTATTTTATGTGTATTTTTATATCTATTTATTTTAATACAAAATCAAATATTTTATGTTTTTTCGTATATATATTTTTTATAAAAAATGCGTTATTTTATGGGTATTTTGCATCTTAATTTTTATACAAATTTACATTATTTTATTAATATTTTCTGTATTTATTTTGATACGATTTTACATTATTTTATTTGTGTTTTGTATATATTTTTTTATACATATTTACATTATTTAATGTGTTTTTTGTATATATATATTTGATACAAATTTACGTTATTTTAAGTCTAAATGTTTATATATTTTCATTCAAATTTACATTATTTTATGTGTATTTTGTATATGTATTTCAATACAAATTTACCTAATTTTATGTTTTTTGTATATTTATTTTCATACAAGTTTAAATTATTTTTTGTGTATTTTTCCATATAGTTTTATACAAATTTATTTTATTTTATGTGTATTTTGTATATCTATTTTCATACAAATACACATTTTTTTCATGGTATTTTGTTTATTTATTTTGACACGAATTAACATTATTTAATGTGTATTTTGTATATATATTTTTATACGTATTTACATTATTTCAAGTGTATTTTGTATATATATTTCTATAGAAATCTGCGTTATTTTATGTGTATTCGTATATATATTTTGAAACAAATTTACATTGTTTTATGTGTATTTTGCATATTTTTTAATACAAATTTACCTTATTGTATGTGCATTTTGTATATTAATTTTAATACAAATTTGATTAATCTATGTGTATTTTTGTATATGTATTTTTATAAAAATATGCTTTATTTTATGGGTATTTTGCATCTTTATTTTCATACAAATTTACATTATTTTATTGATATTCTGTGTATTTATTTTGATATGATTTTACATTATTCTATGTGTATTTTGTATATATATTTTATATAAAATGTATTTGTTTTCATTTCATACAAATCTACATTATTTTATGTGTTTTTGTACATGTATTTAAATACAAATTTAACTAGTTATATGTGTATTTTGTATATCTATTTTGTATGTATATTTTCATAGAAATTTACTCTATTTTATGAGTATTCGTATATATATTTGATACAAATTTACATTATTAATGTGTATTTTGCATATCTATTTCAATACAAATTTACTTTATTGTACGTGCATTTTGTATATTTATTTTAATACAAATTTAATTATTTTATATGTATTTTTGTATATATATTTTTATGCAAATATGCGTTATTATATGGATATTTTGCATATTTATTTTCATACAAATTTACATTATTTTATTGATATTCTCTTTATTTATTTTGATACGATTTAACATTACTCTATGTGTTTTTTGTATATATTTTTTATATATATATATATATATATATATATATATATATATATATATATATATATATATATATATATATATATATATATATATATATATATATATATATATATATATATATATATATATATATATATATATATATATATATATATATATATATATATATATATATATATATATATATATATATATATATATATATTTTTTTTTTTTATCCAAATTTACATTATTTTATGTGTATTTGTTTATATATTTTCATACATATTTACATTATTTTATGTGTTTTTTGCATATATATTTTTCTACGTATTTAAATTATTTTATGTGTATTTTGTATATACATTTTCATAAAAAAATTACGTTATTTTATTGTGTGTATAAATATATATTTTGATACAAATTTTATGCAAATTCATGTTATTTAATGTGTATTTGTATATATATTTTTATACAAATTTGTATTATTTTATGTGTATTTTTTCATATATTTCATTACAAATTTACCTTATTTTATGTTCATTTTGTATATTTATTTCATTCAATTTTAAATTATTTTATGTGTATATTTGTATTTGTATTTAGGTTATTTTATGTGTATTTTGTATATATATTTTCATCCAAAATTACATTATTTTATTGGTATTTCTTAATTTAATTCGATACGAATTTAGATTATTTCATAGGTATTTTGTATACATATTTTTATACTCATTTACATTATCTAATGTGTGTTTTGTATTTATATTTTTATGCAAATTTATCTGATGTTCATTTTTGTACATATATTTTTATAGAAATTTGCGTTATTTTATGTATATAGTTTTATATAAATTTACGTTATTTTATGTGCATTTTGTATATTTATATTTATACAAATTCACATTCTTTTATTGGTATATTGTTTATTTACATTTATACGAATTTACATTATTTTATGTGTATTTTGTATACATTTTTTATACGTATTTACTTAATTTTATGTGTATTTTGTATATGTATTTTTATAGAAATCTACGTTATTTTATGTGTATTCGTATATATATTTTGAAACAAATTTACATTATTTCTTATGTATTATGCATATCTATTTCAATACAAATTTACCTTATTGTATGTGCATTTTGTATATATATTTTAAAACAAGTTCAAATATTTTATATGTATTTAGGTATCAATAATTTTATAAAATATGCGTTATTTTATAGGTGTTTTATATCTTAATTTTCATTTTATATGTACTTTGTATGTATATTTTTATACGCTCTTACATTATTTAATATTTATTTTGAATATATATTTTTATACAAATTCATGGTATTTTATGTGTATTTGTATATATTTTCATATAAATTTACATTATTGTGTGTGTATTTTGTACATATATTTTATTACAAATCTACCTTATTTAATGTTTATTTTGTATGTGTATTTTGTATATTTATATTTATCCAAATACACATTCTTTTATTGGTATTTTGTTTATTTATTTTAATTCGAATTTACATTATTTTATGTGTATTTTGTATACGTTTTTTTATACTTATTTACTTTATTTTATATATATTTTGTATATATATTTTTATAGAAATCTACGTTTTTTTATTTGTATTCGTATATATATTTTGAAACAAATTTTTATTGTTTTATATGTATTTTTGCATATCTCTTTCAATACAAATTTACCTTATTGTATGTGCATTTTGTATATTTATATCAATACAAATTTAAAAATTTTATATGTATTTTGGTATATATATTTTTATAAGAAATGCGCTATTTGATGGGAATTTTGCATCTTTATTTTCATACAAATTTACATTATTTTATTAATATTCGGTGTATTTATTTTGATACGATTTTACATTATTCCATTTGTTTTTTGTATATACTTTTTTATACATATTTACATTATTTAATGTGTATCTTGCATATATATTTTAAACAAATTTATTATCTATTATCTATTTTCATACAAATTCACATTCTTTTCATGATATTTTGTTTATTTATTTTGACACGAATTTACATTATTTGATATGTATTTTGTATATATATTTTTATACGTATTTACATAGTTTCATATGTATTTTGTATATATATATATATTTAATAGATATTGAAAATACACATAAAATAACCTAAATTTGTATCAAACTATATATAATAATACACAAAAATATTTTAAATTTGTATGAAAATAAATATACAAAATACACATATAATTAGGTAAATTTGTATGGAAATACATATACAAAATTCACATAAAATAATGTAAATTTGAATGAAAATACATAAACAAATACACTTAAAATAACGTAAATATGTATAAAAAAAATATATACAAAACACAAATAGAATAATGTAAAATCGTATAAATAAATACACAGAATATTAATAAAATAATGTAAATTTGTATGAAAATAAAGAGGCAAAATACCCATAAAATAACGCATTGTTTTATTTATAAAAATATATATACCAAAATTCACAAAAAAAATTATTTGTATTAAAATAAATATATAAAAAACACATACAATAATGTAAATTTGTATTGAAATAGATATGCAAAATACATATAAAGCAATGTAAATTTGTTTCAAAATATGTATACGAATACACATAAAATAACGTAGATTTCTATAAAAATATATATACAAAATACACATAAAATGAAGTAAATACGTATAAAAAAATGTATACAAAATACACATAAAATAATGTAAATTCGTATCAAAATAAATAAACAAAATACCAATAAAAGAATGTGCATTTGTATAAATATAAATATACAAAATACACCTAAAATAACGTAAATTTATATAAAACTATATACAAAAATACACAGAAGTAATTAAATATGTATGAAAATAGATATACAAAATAAGGTAAATTCGTTTCAAATTCAATAAACAAAATTCTGATAAAAGAACGTATATTTGTAGAAAAAATAAATATAAAAAATACACATAAAATAACGAAAATTTGTATGAAAATATATAAAAAAATAAACAAAAATAATTTCAATTTGTATATATACTTTCACACAAATTAAATTATTTTTGTGTATTTTTGCATATAGTTTTATATAAATTTACGTTATTTTATTTGTATTTTGTATATTTACATTTATACAATACATACATTTTGTATATTTATTTCAATACAAATTTAAATATTCTATGTTTATTTTGGTATATATATTTTTTATAAAAAATGCGATATTTTTAGGAAATTTTGCATCTTTATTTTCATACAAATTTACATTATTTTATTGATATTCTGTGTATTTATTTTGATACGATTTAACATTATTCTTTTTGTTTTTTGTATATATTTTTTTATACATATTTACATTATTTAATGTGTATCTTGCATATATATTTTATACAAATTTACGTTATTTTAAGTGTGTTTGTTTATATATTTTAACTCAAATTTACATTATTTGATGTGTTTTTTGTATATGTATTTCAATACAAATTAACCTAATTTTACGTGTATTTTGTTTATTTCTTTTCATACAAATTCAGATTATTTTTGTATATTTTTGTATATAGTTTTATACATATTTAGGTTATTTTAAGTATTCATTTACATTATTTAATGTGTGTTTTGTATATATAATTTTATGCAAATTTACTTTTCTTATGTGCATTTTTGTACATATATTTTTATAGAAATTTGCGTTATTTGTATATGTTTTCTCATTCAAATTTACATTATTTTATTGTTATTTTGTTTATTTATTTTGATACGAATTACATGATTATATGTGTATTTTGTACATATTTTTTATACGTATTTACATTCCTTAATGTGTATTTTGTTTATATATTTTTAAACAAATCTACGTTATTATATGTATTTGTATAAATATTTTGATATAAATTTACATTATTTTATGTATTTTGTATATATATTTCAATTCAAATTTAGTTTATTTTATCTGTATTTTATATATCTATTTTCCTACAACTTTAATTACTTCTGTGTATTTTTGTATATAGTTTTATACAAATTTACGATATTTTATGTGTATTTTGTATATTTATATTTATACAAATTCACATTCTTTTATTGGTATTTTGTTTATTTATTTTGATACGATTTTACATTATTTTATGTGTATTTTGTATTCATTTTTTTATACGTATTTACTTCATTTTATGTGTATTTTGTATATTTTTTTTTATAGAAATCAACGTTATTTTATGTTTATTCATACAAATTTACATTATTTTATTAATATTCTGTGTATTTATTTTTGATACGATTTTACATTATTCTATTTGTGTTTTGTATATATTTTTTTTTATACATATTTATATTATTTAATGTGTATTTTGTATATATATTTGATACAAATGTACGTTATTTTAAGTGTATATGTTTATATATTTTCATTCAAATTTCCATTATTTTATGTGTATTTTGTATATGTATTTCAAAACAAATTTAAATAATTTTATGTGTATTTTGTATATTTATTTTCATACAAATTTAAATTATTTATGTGTATTTTTGTATATAGTTTTATACAAACTTAGGTTATTTTATGAGTATTTTGTATATCTATTTTCATAGAAATACACATTCTTTTATTGATATTTTGTTTATTTATTTTGACGAGAATTTAAATTATTTAATGTGTATTTTGTATATATATATTTTTATTCGTATTTACATCATTTCATGTGTATTTTGTATATATATTTCTATAGAAATCTACGTTATTTTATGTGTATTCGTATATAGATTTTTAAACAAATTTACACTTTTATGCGCATTTTGTATATTATTTCAATACAAATTTACCTTATTGTACCTGCATTTTGTATATTAATTTTAATACAAATTTAATTATTCTATGTGTATTTTTGTATATGTATTTTTAAAAAAATATGCTTTATTTTGTGGGTATTTTGCATCTTTATTTTCATACAAAATTACATTATTTTATTGATATTCTGTGTATTTATTTTGATACGATTTTACAATATTATATGTATATTTTTTATATCTATTTTATACAAATGTACGTTATTTTATGTGAATTTGTTTTCATTTCATAAAAATTTACATTATTTGATGTGTATTTTGTACATGTATTTAAATACAAATTTAACTAATTATATGTGTATTTTGTATATCTATTTTCATACAAATTGAAATTTATTTTTTTGTTTTTTTGTATATATTTTTATTCAAATTTTCGTAATTTTATGTGTATTTTGTATATTTCTTTTCCTACAAATATACGTTCTTTTATCGGAATTTTGTTTATTTATTTTGATACGAATTTTCATTTTTTTTTAGGTGTATTTGATATATATATTTTTATACTTATTTACATAATTTTATATGTATTTTGAATATATATTTTCATAGAAATTTACTCTATACATTTTTTTATACGCATTTACTTCATTTTATGTGTATTTTGTGTATATATTTTTATAGAAATCTACGTTATTTTATGTGTATTCGTATATATATTTTGAAACAAATTTACATTGTTTTATATGTATTTTGCATATCTATTTCAATACAAATTTACCTTATTGTATGGGTTTTTTGTATATTTA
The DNA here is from genome assembly GCF_024679095.1 of Eriocheir sinensis. Taxonomy (NCBI): domain Eukaryota; kingdom Metazoa; phylum Arthropoda; class Malacostraca; order Decapoda; family Varunidae; genus Eriocheir; species Eriocheir sinensis. The sequence goes on from NW_026111601.1 coordinate 416,853, forward strand.
TTTTAATACAAATTTAGTTTTTTGATGTATATTTTGGTATATATATTTTTATAAATAAAAAAATGCGTTATTTTCTGGGTATTTTGCTTCTTTTTTTTCATACAAATTTACATTATTTTATTAATATTCTGTGTATTTATTTTGATACGATTTTACATTATTCTATTTGTGTTTTGTACATATTTTTTTTATACAAATTTACGCTATTTTAAGTGTATTTGTTTATGTATTTTCATTCAAATTTACATTATTTTATGTGTATTTTGTGTATGTATTTCAATACAAATTTACCTAATTTTATGTGTATTTTGCATATTTATTTTCATACAAATTTAAAATATTTTTGTGTATTTTTGTATATAGTTTGATACAAATTTAGGTTATTTTATGTGTATTTTGTATATCTATTTTCATACAAATACACATTATTTTATTGATATTTTGTTTATTTATTTTGATGCGAATTTAGATTATTTATTGTGTATTTTTTATATATATTTTTATACGTATTTACATAATTTCATGTGTATTTTGTATAGTTTTAAACAAATTTATATTATTTAATGTGTATTTTGTATATATATATTTATACAAATACACATTCTTTTATTGGTATTTTGTTTATTTATTTTGATACTAATTTACATTATTTTATGTGTATTTTGTATACATTTTTTATACGTATTTACTTAATTTTATGTGTATTTTGTATATATATTTTTATAGAAATCTACCTTATTTCATGTGTATTCGTATATATATTTTGAAACAAATTTACATTGTTTATATGTATTTTGCATATCTATTTTTGTGCATTCTGTATTTTTTTTGTTATACATAGAATAATGTAAAATCTTATCAAAATAAGTACACAGAATATCAATAAAATAATTTAAATTTGTATGAAAATAAAGATGCAAAATACCCATAAGATAAAGCATATTTAAAAAAAAAAATACATATACAAAAATACACATAGAATAATTAAATTTGTATTAAAATTAATATACAAAATGCACACATACAATAAGGTAGATTTGTATTGAAAAAAAACGCAAAATACAAATAAAACAGTGTAAATTTGTTTCAAAATATATATACGAATACACATAAAATAACGTAGATTTCTATAGAAATATATATACAAAATACACATGAAATTATGTAAATACGTATAAAATATATATATAAAATACATATTAAGTAATGTAAATTCTTGTCAAAATAAATAAACAAAATATCATGAAAAGAATGTGTATTTGTATGAAAATAAATAATAGATAATAAATTTGTATGAAATATATATGCAAGATACACATTAAATAATGTAAATATGTATAAAAAAATATATATACAAAAAACAAATAGAATAATGTAAAATCGTATCAAAATAAATACACCGAATAAATATAAAATAATGTAAATTTGTATGAAAATAAAGATGCAAAATTCCCATCAAATAGCGCATTTCTTATAAAAATATATATACCAAAATACACATAAAATATTTAAATTTGTATTGAAATAAATATACAAAATGCACATACAATAAGGTAAACTTCTATTGAAAGAGATATGCAGAAATACATATAAAAGAATGTAAATTTGTTTCAAAATATATATACGAATACACATAAAATAACGTAGACTTCTATAAAAATATATATACAAAATACACATAAAATTAGGTAAAAACGTATAAAAAAATTGTAAAAAAAATACACATAAAATAATATAAATTCGAAACAAAATAAATAAACAAAATATCAATAAAAGAATGTGTATTTGTATAAATATAAATGTACAAAATACACATACAAAATAAACATAAAATAAGGTAAATTTGTAATGAAATATATGTACAAAATACACATAAAATAATGTAAATTTATATGAAAATATATATACAGATACACATAAAATACCATGAATTTGTATAAAATTATATATTCAAAATAAATATTAAATAATGTAAATGCGTATAAAGATATATATAAAAAGTACATATAAAATAATGTAAATTCGTATCAATATAAATCAACAAAATAACAATAACATAATATATATTTGAATGAAAATAGATTTACAAAATACACATAACATAACTAAAATTTGTATTGAAATATATACAAAAATACATAAAAATAATTTGAGTTTGTATGAAAATAGATATTCAAAATACACATAAAACTAGGTAAATTTCTTTTGAAATGTATATACAAAATAACCATAAAATATTGTAAATTTGTGTCAAAATATATAAACAAATGCACATAAAATAACGTAAATTTGTATGAAAAATATTAAAAAAATACACATAGAATAATGTCAAATCGTATCAAAATGAATGAGCAGAATTTCAATAAAATAACTTAAATTTGTATGAAAATAAAGATGCAAAATACCCATAAAATAAAGCATATTTTTTTATAAATACATATACAAAAATACACATAGAATAATTAAATTTGTATTAAAATTAATATACAAAATGCATATACAATAAGGTAAATTTGTATTGAAAAAATATGCAAAATACACATAAAAGAGTAAATTTGTTTAAAAATGTATATAGGAATACACATAATATAACGAACATTTCTATAGAAATATATATACAAAATAAACATGAAATGATGTAAATACGTATAAAAATATATATACAAAATACACATTAAATAATTTAAATTCTCGTCAAAATCACTAAACAAAATATCAATAAAAGAATGTGTATTTGTATGAAAATATATATACAAAACACACATAAAATTAGGTAAATTTGTATTGAAATACATATACAAAATACACATAAAATAATGGAAATTTGAATGAAAATATATAAACATATACACTTAAAATAACGTAAATTTGTATCAAATATATATACAAAATACACATTAAATAATGTAAATATGTATAAAAAAATATATAAAAAACACAAATAGAATAATGTAAAATCGTATTAACAATAAATACACAGAATATTAATAAAATAATGTTAATTTGTATGTAAATAAAAATGCAAAATAGCCATAAAATAACGCATTTTTTATAAAAATATATATACCAAATTACACGTGAAATATTAAAATTTGTATTAAAATAAATATAAAAAATGCACATACTATAAGGTAAATTTGTATTGAAATAGATATGCAAAATACATATAAAACAATGTAAATTTGTTTCGAAATATATTTACGAATACACATAAAATAACGTAGATTTCTATAAAAATATATAAAAAATACACATAAAATGAAGTAAATACGTATAAAAAAATGAATACAAAATATACATAAAAATCGTCTCAAAATAAATAAACAAAATACCAGTAAAAGAATGTGTATTTGTATAAATATAAATATACAAAATACACATAAAATATCGTAAATTTGTATAAAATTATATACAAAAATACACAGAAGTAATTAAATTTGTATGAAAATATATATACAAAATACAGCTAAAATAAGCTAAATTTGAATTGAAATGTACGTACAAAATACATAAAATAATGTAAATCTGTATCAAAATATTTATACAAATACATATAATAACGTAGATTTGTTTAAAAATATATAAACAAAATACACATTAAGTAATGTATATACGTATAAAAAATACGTACAAAATACACATATAATCATGTAATTCGTATCAAAATAAATAAACAAAATAGCAATAAAATAATGTAAATTTGTATGAGAAAACATATATAAATAACGCAAATTTCTATAAAAATATATGTACAAAAATGCACATAAAATAAAGTAAATTTGCAAAAAAATATATATACAAAACACACACTAAATAATGTAAATGCGTACATAAAATAACCTAAATTTGTATAAAACTATATACAAAAATACACAAAAATAATTTAAATTTGTTTGAAAAGAAATATATAAAATACACATAAAATTAGGTATATTTGTATTGAAATACATATACAAAATACACATCAAATAATGTAAATTTGAATGAAAATATATAAACAAATACACTTAAAATAACGTAAATTTGTATAAAATATATATGCAAGATACTCATTAAATAATGTAAATGTGTATAAAAAATATATATACAAAAAACAAATAGAATAATGTAAAATCGTATCAAAATAAATACACAGAATATCAATAAAATAATGTAAATTTGCATAAAAATAATGATGCAAAATTCCCAAAAATTATCGCATTTTTTATAAAATATATTTACCAAAATACACATAAAATATTTAAATTTGTATTGAAATAAATATACAAAATGCATATACAGTAAGGTAAATTTGTATTGAAAGAGATATTCAAAAATACATATAAAACAATGTAAATTCGTGTCAAAATAAAGTAGATTTCTATAGAAATATATTTGCAAAATACATATGAAACTATGTAAATACGTATAAAAATATATATACAAAATACATATCAAATAATGTAAATTCGTGTCAAAATAAATAAACAAAATACCATGAAAAGAATGTGTATTTGTATGAAAATAGATAATAGATAATAAATTTGTATAAAATATATATGCAAGATACACATTAAATAATGTAAATATGTATAAAAAAGTATATACAAAAAACAAATAGAATAATGTAACATCGTATCAAAATAAATACACCGAATATTAATAAAATAATGTAAATTTGTATGAAAATAAAGATGCAAAATTCCCGTAAAATAGCGCATTTCTTATAAAAATATATATACCAAAATACACATAAAATATTTAAATTTGCATTGAAATAAATATACAAAATGCACATCCAATAAGGTAAATCTGTATTGAAAGAGATATGCAAAAATACATATAAAACAATGTAAATTTGTTTCAAAATATATATACGAATACAAATAAAAAAACGTAGATTTCTATAAAAATATATATACAAAATACACATAAAATTAAGAAAATACGTATAAAAAAATGTATACAAAATACACATAAAATAATGTAAATTCGAATTAAAATAAATAAACAAAATACCAATAAAAGAATGTGTATTTGGATAAATATAAATATACAAAATACACATACAAAATTAACATGAAATAAGGTAGATTTGTAATAAAATATATGTACAAAATACACATACAATAATGTAAATTTATATGAAAATATATATACAAACACACATAAAATACCATGAATTTGTGTAAAAATATATATTCAAAATAAATATTAAATAATGTAAGAGCGTATAAAAATATATATACAAAGTACATATAAAATGAAAATTAAGATGCAAAACACCTATAAAATAACGCATTTTTTATAAAAATTATTGATACCAAAATACACATAAAATATTTGAACTTGTATTAAAATAAATATACAAAATGCACATACAATAAGGTAAATTTGTATTGAAATAGATATGCAAAATACATATAAAATAATGTAAATTTGTTTCAAAATATATATACGAATACACATAAAATAACGTAGATTTCTATAAAAATACATATACAAAATACACATAAAATTAAGTAAATACGTATAAAAAAATGTATACAAAATACACATAAAATAATGTAAATTCGTATAAATGTAAATAAACAATATACCAATAAAAGAATGTGTATTTGTATAAATATAAATATACAAAATGCACATAAAATAACGTAAATTTATATAAAACTATATACATAAAATAACGCAAATTGCTATAAAAATATATGTACAAAAATGAACATTAGATATATTTGGATAAAAATATATATACAAAACACACATTAGATAATGTAAATGAGTATAAAAATATGTATACAAAATACCTATGAAATAATCTAAATTCGTATCGAATTAAATTATGAAATACCAATAAAATAATGTAATTTTGGATGAAAATATATATACAAAATACACATAAAATAACCTAAATACAAATACAAATATACACATAAAATAATTTAAAATTGAATGAAATAAATATACAAAATAAACGTAAAATAAGGTAAATTTGTAATGAAATATATGAAAAAATACACATAAAATAATATAAATTTGTATGAAAATATATATATACAAATACACATTAAATAACATGAATTTGTATAAAATATGTATCAAAATATATATTTATAAATACACACATAAAATAATGTAAATTTTTATGAAAATATATAAACAAATACACATAAAATAATTTAAATACGGATAAAATATATATACAAAATGAACACATAAATATATATATATATATATATATATATATATAGATATATATATATATATATATATATATATATATATATATATATATATATATATATATATATATATATATATATATATATATATATATATATATATATATATATATATATATATATATATATATATATATATATATATATATATATACAAAAACACATAGAATAATGTTAAATCGTATCAAAATAAATAAAGAGAATATCAATAAAATAATGTAAATTTGTATGAAAATAAAGATGCAAAATATCCATATAATAACGCATATTTGCATAAAAATATATATACAAAAATACATATAAAATAATTAAATTTGTATTAAAATAAATATACAAAATGCACGTACAATAAAGTAAATTTGTATTGAAATAGATATGCAAAATACACATTAATAATGTAAATTTCTATCAAAATATATACACGAATACTCATAAAATAGAGTAAATTTCTATGAAAATATACATACAAAATAGATATACAAAATACACATATAACTAGTTAAATTTGTATTTAAATACATGTACAAAAAACACATAAAATAATGTAGATTTGTATGAAATGAAAACAAATATATTTTATATAAAATATATATACAAAATACACATAGAATAATGTAAAATCATATCAAAATAAATACACAGAATATCAATAAAATAATGTAAATTTGTATGAAAATAAAGATGCAAAATACCCATAAAATAAAGCATTTTTTATAAAAATACATATACAAAAATACACATAGAATAATCAAATTTGTATTAGAATTAATATACAAAATGCACATACAATAAGGTAAATTTGTATTAAAAAAATATGCAAAATACACATAAAACAATGTAAATTTGTTTCAAAATATCTATACGAATACAGAAATATATATACAAAATACACTTGAAATAATGTAAATACGTATAAAAATATGTATACAAAATACACATTAAATAATGTTAATTCGTGTCAAAATAAATAAACAAAATATCATGAAAAAAATGTGTATTTGTATGAAAATAGATATACAAAATACACATAAAATAACCTAAATTTGTATAAAACTATATACAAAAATACACAAAAATAATTTAAACTTGTATGAAAATAAATATAAAAAAAACATAAAATTAGGTAAATTTCTATTGAAATACATATACAAAATACACATAAAATAATGTAAATTTGAATGAAAATATATAAACATATAGACTTAAAATAACGTAAATTTGTATCAATTATATATACAAAAAACACATTAAATAATGTAAATATGTATAAAAAAATATATACAAAACACAAATAAAATAATGTAAAATCGTATCAAAATAAATACAGAAAATATTATTAAAATAATGTAAATTTGTATGAAAATTAAGATGCAAAATACCCATAAAATAACGCATTTTTTATAAAAATATATATACGAAAAAACATAAAATATTTGATTTTGTATTAAAATAAATAGATATACAAAATACACATAAAATAAACCAAATTTGAATTGAAATATATATACAAAATACATAAAATAATGTAAATTTGTATCAAAATACTTATACAAATACACATATAATAACGTAAATTTGTATAAAAATATATAAACAAAATACACATTAAATAATGTAAATACGTATAAAAAAATGTACAAAATACACAAATAATCATGTAATTCGTCAAAAAATAAATAAATACCAATAAAATAATGTAAATTTCTATGAGAAAACATATACAAAATACACATAAATAACGCAAATATCAATAAAAATATATATAATATAATATATTTTTATACATATTTAAAATATTTAATGTATATTTTATATATATATTTTTTCCAAATTTACGTTATTTTATATGTATTTGTTTATATATTTTCATACAAATTTACATTATTTTATGTGAGTTTTTTATATGTATTTCAATTCAAATTTGCCTAGCTTTATGTGTATTTTGCATATCTATATTCAAACAAATTTAAATTATTTTTGAGTATTTTTGTATATATTTTTATACAAATTTTAGTTATTTTATTTGTTTTTTATATATATTTTCCTACAAATATACATTCTTTTATTGGAATTTTGTGTATTTAATTTTTTACGAATTTACATTATTTTATGTGTATTTTGTATATATTTTTTTCTACGTATTTAAATTATTTTATGTGTATTTTATATATACATTTTCATAAAAATTTACGTTATTTTATTGTGTGTATTCGTATATATTTTGAAACAAATTTTATACAAATTCATGTTATTTTATGTGTATTTATATATATATATTTTCATACAAATTGATATTATTTTATGTGTATTCTTACATATATTTTATTACAAATTTACCTTATTTTATGTTTATTTTGTATATTTATTTCATTTAATATAATCAAATTTAAATTTATTGTATATGCATTTTTTATATTAATTTTATTACAAATTTAATTATTCTATGAGTATTTTTCTATATGTATTTTTATAAAAACATGCTTTATTTTATGGGTATTTTGCATCTTTATTTTCATACAAATTTACGTTATTTTATTGATATTCTGCTCATTCATTTTCGATACGATTTGACATTATTCTATGTGTATTTTGTATATATTTTTCATACAAATTTACGTTAGTTTATGTCTATTTGTTTATATATTTTGACACAAATTTACAATATTTTATGAGTATTTTGTATATATATTTCAAAAGAAATTTACCTAGTTTTATGTGTATTTTGAATATCTATTTTCATACAAACTCAGATTATTTTTATGTATTTTTGTATATATTTCAATACAAATTTTAGTTAGGTTATGTGTATTTTGAAAATCTATTTTCATTCAAATATATATTATTTTATTGGTATTTTGTTGATTTATATTGATACGAATTTACATTGTTTTATATGTACTTTGTATATATATTTTTATACGCATATGCATTATTTAATATTTATTTTGAATATGTAATTTTATACAAATTCATGGTATTTTATGTGTATTTGTATATATATTTTCATATAAATTTACATTATTTTATGTGTATTTTGTACATATATTTCATTACAAATTTACTTTATTTTATGTTTATTTTGTATATTTATTTTATTCAATTTTAAATTATTTTATGTGTATATTTGTATTTGTATTTAGGTTGTTTTATGTGTATTTTGTATATATATTTTCATCCAAAATTACATTATCAAAAAATATATACAAAACACAAATAGAATAATGTAAAATCGTATCAAAATTTACGTTATTATATGTATTTTTATAAATATTTTGATACAAATCTACATTATTTTATGTATTTTGTATATACATTTCAATTCAAATTTAGCTTATTTTATCTGTATTTTGTATATCTATTTTCATACGAATTTATTTACTTCTGTGTATTTTTGTATATAGTTTTATACAAATTTACTTTATTTTATGTGTATTTTGTATATTTATATTTATACAAATACACATTCTTTTATTGGTATTTTGTTTATTTATTTTGATACGAATTTACATTATTTTATGTGTATTTTGTATACATTTTCTTATACGTATTTACTTCATATTATGTGTATTTTGTATATATATTTTTATAGAAATCTACGTTATTTTATGTGTATTCGTATATATATTTTGAAACAAATTTACATTGTTTTATATGTATTTTGCATATCTATTTCAATACAAGTTTACCTTATTGTATGTGTTTTTTGTATATTTATTTTAATACAAATTAAATTTTTTGATGTGTATTTTGGTATATATATTTTTATAAATAAAAAAATGCGTTATTTTATGGGTATTTTGCTTCTTTATCTTCATACAAATTTACATTATTTTATTAATATTCTGTGTATTTATTTTGATACGATTTTATTTTATTCTATTTGTGTTTTGTACAAATTTTTTTTATACAAATTTACGTTATTATAAGTGTATTTGTTTATGTATTTTCATTCAAATTTATATTATTTTATGTGTATTTTGTGTATGTATTTCAATACAAATTTACCTAATTTTATGTGTATTTTGTATATTTATTTTCATACAAATTTAAAATATTTTTGTGTATTTTTGTATATAGTTTGATAACAATTTAGGTTATTTTATGTGTATTTTGTATATCTAATTTCATACAAATACACAGTCTTTTATTGATATTTTGTTTATTTATTTTGACGCGAGTTTTATGTGAATTTGTTTTCATTTCATACATTTATTTTATGTGTATTTTGTACATGTATTTAAATACAAATTTAACTAATTATATGTGTATTTTGTATATGTATTTTCATACAAACAGAAATTTATTTTTTTGTTTTTGTTCATATATTTTTATTCAAATTTTCGTAATATTATAAAAATATATATACCAAAATACACACAAAATATTTAAATTTCCATTGAAATAAATATGCAAAATGCACATACAATAAAGTAAATTTGTATTGAAAGAGATATGCAAAAACACATATAAAACAATGTAAATTTGTTTCAAAATATATTTACGAATACAAATAAAAAAAACGTAGATTTCTATAAAAATATATATACAAAATACATATAAAATTAGGTAAATACGTATAAAAAAATGTATACAAAATACACATAAAATAATGTAAATTCGAATTAAAATAAATAAACAAAATACCAATAAAAGAATGTGTATTTGGATAAATATAAATATACAAAATGCACATACAAAATAAACATAAAATAAGGTAGATTTGTAAAAAAATATATGTACAAAATACACATAAAATAATGTAAATTTATATAAAAATATATATTCAAATACATATAAAATACCATGAATTTGTATAAAAATATATATTCAAAATAAATATTAAATAATGTAAAAGCGTATAAAAATATATATACAAAGTACATATAAAATAATGTAAATTCGTATCAATATAAATCAACAAAACACCCATAAAATAATATATATTTGAATGAAAATAAATTTACAAAATACACATAACATAACTAAAATTTGTATTAAAATATATACAAAAATACATAGAAATAATTTGAGCTTGTATGAAAATAGATATACAAAATACACATAAAACTATGTAAATTTCTTTTGAAATGTATATACAAAATACCCATAAAATATTGTAAATTTGTGTCAAAATATATAAACAAATACACATAAAATAACGTAAATTTGTATTAAAAATATTTACAAAATACACATAGAATAATGTCAATTCGTATCAAAATGAATGAGCAGAATATCAATAAAATAATGTAAATTTGTATGAAAATAAAGATGCAAAATATCCAAAAAATAAAGCATATGTTAATAAAAATAGTTACAAAAATACACATCGAATAATTAAATTTCTATTAAAATTAATATACAAAATGCGTATATAATAATGTAAATTTGTATTGAAAAAATATGCAACATACACGTTTACTCATACAAATTTATATTATTTTATTGGTATTTTGTTTATTTATTTTCATACGAATTACATGATTATATGTGTATTTTGTACATATTTTTTATACGTATTTACATTATTTAATGTGTATTTTGTTTATATATTTTCATACAAATTTACGTTATTATATGTGTATTTGTATAAATATTTTGATACAAATTTACTTTATTTCATGTATTTTGTATATATATTTCAATTCAAATTTAGCTTATTTTGTGTGTATTTTGTATATATTTTCATACAAATTTAATTACTTCTGTGTATTTTTGTATATAGTTTTATATAAATTTACGTTATTTTATGTGTATTTTGTTTATTTATATTTATACAAATACACATTCTTTTATTGGTATTTTGTTTATTTATTTTGATACGAATTTACATTATTTTATGTGTATTTTGTATACATTTTTTTATATGTATTTAATTCATTTTATGTGTAATTTGTATATATATTTTTATAGAAATCGACGTTATTTTATGTGTATTCGTAAATATATTTTAAAACAAATTTACATTGTTTTATATGTATTTTGCATATCTATTTCAATACAAATTTACCTTATTGTATGTGTTTTTTGTATATTTATTTTAATACAAATTTAATTTCTTGATGTGTATTTTGGTATATATATTTTTATAAATAAAAAAATGCGTTATTTTATGGGTATTTTGCTTCTTTATTTTCATACAAATTTACATTATTTTATTAATATTCTGTGTATTTATTTTGATACGATTTTACATTATTCTATTTGTGTTTTGTACATATTTTTTTTATACAAATTTACGTTATTTTAAGTGTATTTCTTTATATATTTTCATTCAAATTTACATTATTTTATGTGTATTTTGTGTATGTATTTCAATACAAATTTACCAAATTTTATGTGTATTTTGTATATTTATTTTCATACAAATATAAAACATTTTTGTGTATTTTTGTATATAGTTTGATACAAATTTAGGTTATTTTATGTGTATTTTGTATATCTATTTTCATACAAATACACATTCTTTTATTGATATTTTGTTTATTTATTTTGACGCGAATTTACATTATTTAATGTGTATTTTGTATATATATTTTTATACGTATTTACATCATTTCATGTGTATTTTGTATAGTTTTAAACAAATTTATATTATTTAATGTGTATTTTGTATATATATATATATATATATATATATATATATATATATATATATATATATATATATATATATATATATATATATATATATATATATATATATATATATATATATATATATATATATATATATATATATATATATATATACAAATACACATTCTTTTATTGGTATTTTGTTTATTTATTTTGATACTAATTTACATTATTTTATGTGTATTTTGTATACATTTTTTTATACGTATTTACTTAATTTTATGTGTATTTTGTATATATATTTTTATAGAAATATACCTTATTTTATGTGTATTCGTATATTTATTTTGAAACAAATTTACATTGTTTATATGTATTCTGCATATCTATTTTTGTGTATTCTGTATTTATTTTTGTTATACATAGAATAATGTAAAATCGTATCAAAATAAGTACATAGAATATCAATAAAATAATTAAAATTAGAATGAAAATAAAAATGCAAAATACCCATAAGATAAAGCATTTTTTTAAATACATATAAAAACACACAGAATAATTAATTTTTGTATTAAAATTAATATACAAAATGCACACATACAATAAGGTAAATTTGTATTGAAAAAAAAACGCAAAATACAAATATAACAGTGTAAATTTGTTTCAAAATATATATAATACATAAAATACATAAAATAACGTAGAATATATATATATATATATATATATATATATATATATATATATATATATATATATATATATATATATATATATATATATATATATATATATATATATATATATATATATATATAAAATACATATTAAGTAATGTAAATTCGTGTCAAAATAAATAAACAAAATATCATGAAAAGAATGTGTATTTGTATGAAAATAAATAATAGATAATAAATTTGTATGAAATATATATGCAAGATACACATTAAATAATGTAAATATGTATAAAAAATATATCTACAAAAAACAAATAGAATAATGTAAAATCGTATCAAAATAAATACACCGAATATTAATAAAATAATGTAAATTTGTATGAAAATAAAGATGCAAAATTCCCATCAAATAGCGCATTTCTTATAAAAATATATATACCAAAATACACATAAAATATTTAAATTTGTATTGAAATAAATATACAAAATGCACATAAAATAGGGTAAACTTCTACTGAAAGAGATATGCAAAAATACATATAAAACAATGTAAATTTGTTTCAAAATATATATACGAATACACATAAAATAACGTAGACTTCTATAAAAATATATATACAAAATACACATAACATTAGGTAAATACGTATAAAAAAAATGTAAACAAAATACACATAAAATAATATAAATTCGAAACAAATAAATAACCAGAATACAAATAAAAGAATGTGTATTTGTTCTGTGTATTTTTGTATATAGTTTTATACAAATTTACGATATTTTTTTGTGTATTTTGAATATTTATATTTATACAAATACACATTCTTTTACTGGTATTTTGTTTATTTATTTTGATACGATTTTTATGTGTATTTTGTATTCATTTTTTTATACGTATTTATTTAATTTTATGTGTATTTTGTGTATATTTTTATAGAAATCAACGTTATTTTATGTGTATTCGTATATATATTTTGAAACAAATTTACATTGTTTTATATGTATTTTGCATATCTATCTCAATACAAATTTACCTTACAGTATGTGCATTTTGTATATTAATTTTAATACAAATTTTAATATTTTATGTGTATTTTGGTATATATATTTTTATAAAAAATGCGTTATTTTATGGGTATTTTGCATCTTTATTTTCATACAAATTTACATTATTTAATTAATATTCTGTGTATTTATTTTGATACGATTTTACATTATTCCATTTGTGTTTTGTATATATTTTTTTATACATATTTACATTATTTAATTAGTATTTTGTATATATATTTGATACAAATTTACGTTATTTTGTGTATATGTTTATATATTTTCATTCAAATTTCCATTATTTTATGTGTATTTTGTATATGTATTTCAATACAAATTTACCTAATTTTATGTGTATTTTGTATATTTATTTTCATACAAATTTAAATTATTTTTGTGTTTTTTTTGTATATAGTTTTATACAAATTTAGGTTATTTTATGAGTATTTTGTATATCTATTTTCATAGAAATGCACATTCTTTTATTGATATTTTGTTTATTTGTTTTGACGAGAATATAAATTATTTAATATGTATTTTGTATATATATTTTTATACGTATTTACATCATTTCATGTGTATTTTGTATATATATTTCTATAGAAATCTACGTTATATTATGTGTATTCGTATATAGATTTTTAAACAAATTTACACTTTTATGTGTATTTTGCATATTTTTTCAATACAAATTTACCTTATTGTATATGCATTATGTATATTAATTTTAATACAAATATAATTATTCTATGTGTATTTTTGTATATGTATTTTTATAAAAATATGCTTTATTTTATGGGTATTTTGCATCTTTATTTTCATACAAATTTACGTTATTTTATTGATATTCTGCTCATTCATTTTGATACGATTTGACATTATTCTATGTGTATTTTGTATATATTTTTCATACAAATTTACGTTATTTTATGTGTATTTGTTTATATATTTTGACACAAATTTACAATATTTTATGGGTATTTTGTATATATATTCCAAAAGAAATTTACCTAGTTTTATGTGTATTTTGAATATCTATTTTCATACAAACTCAAATTATTTATATGTATTTTTGCATATATTTCAATACAAATATTTTGTAAATCTATTTTCATTCAAATATATATTATTTTATTGGTATTTTGTTGATTTATATTGATACGATTTTACATTATTTTATATATACTTTTTATATATATTTTTATACGCATTTACATTATTTAATATTTATTTTGAATATATAATTTTATACAAATTCATGGTATTTTATGTGTATTTGTATATATATTATCATATAAATTTACATTATTTTATGTGTATTTTGTACATATATTTCATTACAAATTTACCTTATTTTATGTTTATTTTGTATGTGTATTTTGTACATTTATATTTATACACGTTTACTCACACAAATTTATATTATTTTATTGGTATTTTGTTTATTTATTTTGATACGAATTACATGATTATATGTGTATTTTGTACTCCTTTTTTTTTTTACTTATTTACATTATTTAATGTGTATTTTGTTTATATATTTTCATACAAATTTACGTTATTATATGTGTATTTGTATAAATATTTTGATACAAATTTACTTTATTTCATATATTTTGTATATATATTTCAATTCAAATTTAGCTTATTTTGTGTGTATTTTGTATATATTTTCATACAAATTTAATTACTTCTCTGTATTTTTGTATATAGTTTAATATAAATTTACGTTATTTTATGTGTATTTTGTATATTTATATTTATACAAATACACATTCTTTTATTGGTATTTTGTTTATTTATTTTGATACGAATTTACATTATTTTATGTGTATTTTGTATACATTTTTTTATACGTATTTACTTCATTTTATGTATTATATATTTTTATAGAAATCTACGTTATTTTATGTGTATTCGTATACATATTTTGAAACAAATTTACATTGCTTTATATGTATTTTGCATATCTATTTCAGTACAAATTTGCCTTATTGTACATATAAAAGAATGTAAATTTGTTTCAAAATATATGCACGAATACACATAAAATAACGTAGATTTCTATAAAAATATATATACAAAATACACTTAAAATTAAGTAAATACGGATAAAAAAATGTAAACAAAATACACATAAAATAATGTAAATTCGAAACAAAATAAATAAACAAAATACCAATAAAAGAATGTGTATTTGTATAAATATAAATGTACAAAATACACATACAAAATAAACATAAAATAAGGTAAATTTGTAATGAAATATATGTACAAAATACACATAAAATAATGTAAATTTATATGAAAATATATATACAAATACACATAAAATACCATGAATTTGTATAAAATTATATATTCAAAATAAATATTAAATAATGTAAATGCGTATAGAAATATATATACAAAGTACATATAAAATAATGTAAATTCGTATCAATATAAATCAACAAAATACCAATAAAATAATATATATATGAATGAAAATAGATTTACAAAATACACATAACCTAACTAAAATTACACATAAAAATAGGTAGATTTCTTTTGAAATATATATAAAAAATACCCATAAAATATTGTAAATTTGTGTCAAAATATATAAACAAATACACATAAAATAACGTAAATTTGTATGAAAAATATATAGAAAATACACATAGAATAATGTCAAATCGTATCAAAATGAATGAGCAGAATATCAATAAAATAACGTAAATTTGTATGAAAATAAAGATCCAAAATACCCATAAAATAGAGCATGTTTTTATAAAAATACATATAGTAAAATACACATAGAATAATTAAATTTGTATTAAAATTAATATACAAAATGCATATACAATAAATTTAAATTTGATTATATTGAATGAAATAAATATACAAAATAAACATAAAATAAGGTAAATTTGTAATAAAATATATGTAATAATACACATAAAATAATATAAATTTGTATGAAAATATATATAAAAATACACATAAACCAACATGAATTTGTATAAAATTTGTTTCAAAATATATACGAATACACAATAAAATAACGTAAATTTTTATGAAAATGTATATATAAAACATAAAATAATTTAAATACGTAGAAAATATATATAAAATACACATAAAATAATGTAAATTGAAAAATTAAATACACAAAATTCCAATAAAGAATGTATATTTGTAGAAAATATATATACAAAAACAAATAAAATAACTAAAATTTTATAAATATATACAAAAATACACAACAATAATTTAAATTTGTTTCAAAATAGATATGGAAAATACACATAAAGTTAGGCAAATTTGTAGTGAAATACATATACAAAACTCTCATAAAATAATGTAAATTTGTATGAAAATAAATAAACAAATACATATAAAATAACGTAAATTTGGATAAAATATATATACAAAATATACATTAAATATTTGAAATATGTATAAAAATATATTATATTATATATATTTTTATTGATATTTGCGTTATTTATGTGTATTTTGTATATGTTTTCTCAAAGAAATTTACATTATTTTATTGGTATTTTGTCTATTTATTTTGATACGAATTACATGATTATTTGTGTATTTTGTACATTTTTTTTATACGTATTTACATTATTTAATGTGTATTTTGTTTATATATTTTTATACAAATTTACGTTATTATATGTGTATTTGTATAAGTATTTTGATACAAATTTACATTATTTTATGTATTTTGTATATATATTTCAATTCAAATTTAGCTTATTTTACGTGTATTTTGTATATCTATTTAACTTAATACAAAATCAAATATTTTATGTTTTTTCGTATATATATTTTTATAAAAAATGCGTTATTTTATGGTTATTTTGCATCTTAATTTTTATACAAATTTACATTATTTTATTAATATTTTCTGTATTTATTTTGATACGATTTTACATTATTTTATTTGTGTTTTGTATATATTTT
Organism: Eriocheir sinensis; assembly: GCF_024679095.1. NCBI lineage: Eukaryota > Metazoa > Arthropoda > Malacostraca > Decapoda > Varunidae > Eriocheir > Eriocheir sinensis. The sequence goes on from NW_026111601.1 coordinate 435,340, forward strand.
TTTATACATATTTACATTATTTAATGTGTTTTTTGTATATATATTTGATACAAATTTACGTTATTTTATGTCTATATGTTTATATATTTTTATTCAAATTTACATTATTTTATGTGTATTTTGTATATGTATTTCAATACAAATTTAACTAGTTTTATATGTTTTTTGGATATTTATTTTCATACAAGTTTAAATTATTTTTGTGTATTTTTGTTTATAGTTTTATCCAAATTTAGGTTACTTCATGTGTATATTGTATATCTATTTTCATACAAATACACATTCTTTTCATGATATTTTGTTTATTTATTTTGACACGAATTAACATTATTTAATGTGTATTTTGTATATATATTTTTATAATTATTTAAATTATTTAAATTGTATTTTTTATATATATTTATATATATATATATATTTTATATTTATATATATATATATATATATATATATATATATATATATATATATATATATATATATATATATATATATTTCTATAGAAATCTGCGTTATTTTATGTGTATTCGTATATATATTTTGAAACAAATTTACATTGTTTTATGTGTATTTTGCATATTTTTTTAATACAAATTTACATTATTGTATGTGCATTTTGTATATTAATTTTAATACAAATTTGATTAATCTATGTGTATTTTTGTATATGTATTTTTATAAAAATATGCTTTATTTCATGGGTATTTTGCATCTTTATTTTCATACAAATTTACATTATTTTATTGATATTCTGTGTATTTATTTTGATATGATTTTACATTATTCTATGTGTATTTTGTATATATATTTTATATAAAATGTATTTGTTTTCATTTCATACAAATCTACATTATTTTATGTGTTTTTTGTATATGTATTTAAATACAAATTTAACTAGTTATATGTGTATTTTGTATATCTATTTTGTATGTATATTTTCATAGAAATTTACTCTATTTTATGAGAATTCGTATATATATTTTGATAGAAATTTACATTATTAATGAGTATTTTGCATATCTATTTCCATACAAATATACTTTATTGTACGTGCATTTTGTATATTTATTTTAGTACAAATTTAATTATTTTATATGTATTTTTGTATATATATTTTTATGCAAATATGCGTTATTATATGGATATTTTGCATCTTTATTTTCATACAAATTTACATTATTTTATTGATATTCTCTTTATTTATTTTGATACGATTTAACATTATTCTATGTGATTTTGTATATATATTTTTTATACATATTTACATTAGTTAATGTTCATTTTGTATATATATTTTATCCAAATTTACATTATTTTATGTGTATTTGTTTATATATTTTCATACATATTTACATTATTTAATATGTTTTTTGTATATGTATTTTTATAGAAATCTACGTTATTTTATGTGTATTCGTATATATATTTTGAAACAAATCTACATTATTTTATATGTATTTTGCATATCTATTTCAATACAAATTTACCAAATTGTATGTGCATTTTGTATATTTATTTTAATACAAGTTCAAATATTTTATGTGTATTTTGGTATCAATAATTTTATAAAAAATGCGTTATTTTATAGGTATTTGTATATATATTTTTATACGCTTTTACATTATTTAATATTTATTTTGAATATATATTTTTATACAAATTCATGGTATTTTATGTGTATTTGTATATATATTTTCATATAAATTTACATTATTGTATGTGTATTTTGTACATATATTTTATTACAAATCTACCTTATTTTATGTTTATTTTGTATGTGTATTTTGTATATTTATATTTATCCAAATAAACATTCTTTTATTGGTATTTTGTTTATTTATTTTAATTCGAATTTACTTTATGTTATGTGTATTTTGTATACATTTTTTTATACGTATTTACTTAATTTTATGTGTATTTTGTATATAAATTTTTATAGAAATCTTCGTTTTTTTATTTGTATTCGTATATATATTTTGAAACAAATTTATATTGTTTTATATGTATTTTTGCATATCTCTTTTCATACAAATTTACCTTATTGTATGTGCATTTTGTATATTTATTTCAATACAAATTTAAAAATTTTATGTGTATTTTGGTATATATATTTTTATAAGAAATGCGCTATTTTATAGGAATTTTTGCATCTTTATTTTCATACAAATTTACATTATTTTATTAATATTCATTGTATTTATTTTGATACGATTTTACATTATTCTATTTGTTTTTTGTATATACTTTTTTATACATATTTACATTATTTAATGTGTATCTTGCATATATATTTTATACAAATTTATTATCTATTATCTATTTTCATACAAATACACATTCTTTTCATGATATTTTGTTTATTTATTTTGACACGAATTTACATTATTTGATATGTATTTTGTATATATATTAATAGATATTCAAAATACACATAAAATAACCTAAATTTGTATCAAACTATATACAAAAATACACAAAAATATTTTAAATTGTATGAAAATAAATATACAAAATAAACATAAAATTTGGTAAATTTGTATGGAAATACATATACAAAATTCACATAAAATAATGTAAATTTGAATGAAACTACATAAACAAATACACTTAAAATAACGTAAATTTGTATAAAAAAATATATAGAAAACACAAAAAGAATAATGTAAAATCGTATCAAAATAAATACACAGAATATTAATAAAATAATGTAAATTTGTATGAAAATAAAGAGGCAAAATACCCATAAAATAACGCATTTTTTTATTTATAAAAATATATATACCAAAATACACATAAAAAAATTAGATTTGTATTAAAATATATATATATAAAAAACACATACAATAAGGTAAATTTGTATTGAAACAGATATGCAAAATACATATAAAGCAAGCTAAATTTGTTTCAAAATATGTATACGAATACACATAAAATAACGTAGATTTCTATAAATATATATATATATATACAAAATACACATAAAATGAAGTAAATACGTATAAAAAAATGTAAACAAAATATACATAAAATAATGTAAATTCGTATCAAAATAAATAATCAAAATACCAATAAAAGAATGTGTATTTGTATGAATATAAATATACAAAATACACATAAAATAACGTAAACTTATATAAAACTATATACAAAAATACACAGAAGTAATTAAATTTGTATGAAAAGATATACAAAATTCACACAAAATAAGCTAAATTTGAATTGAAATATATATACAAAATACATGAAATAAAGTAAATTTGTATCAAAATATTTATACAAATACACATATAATAACGTAAATTTTTATGAAAATATATAAACAAAATACAAATTAAATAATGTAAATACGTATAAAAAAATGTGTACAAAATACACATATAATCATGTAATTCGTTTCAAAATAAATACACAAAATACCAATAAAATAATATAAATTTGTATGAGTAAACGTGTATGTTGCATATTTTTTCAATACAAATTTATCTTATTATATACGCATTTTGTATATTAATTTTAATACAAATTTAATAATTCGATGTGTATTTTTGTATCTATATTTTTATAAACATATGCTTTATTTTTTGGGCATTTTGCATCTTTATTTTCATACAAATTTACATTATTTTATTGATATTCTGCTCATTCATTTTGATACGAATTGACATTATTCTATGTGTATTTTGTATATATTTTTCATACAAATTTACGTTATTTTATGTGTATTTGTTTATATATTTTGACACAAATTTACAATATTTTATGGCTATTTTGTAAATACATTTCAAAAGAAATTTACCTAGTTTTATGTGTATTTTGTATATCTGTTTTCATACAAACTCAAATTATTTCTATGTATTTTTGTATATATTTTAAAACAAGTTTTAGTTATGTTATGTGTATTTTGTAAATTTATTTTCCTTCAAATATATATTATTTCATTGGTGTTTTGTTGATTTATATTGATACGAATTTACATTATTTTATATGTACTTTGTATATATATTTTTATACGCTTTTACATTATTTAATATTTATTTTGAATATATATTTTTATACAAATTCATGGTATTTTATGTGTATTAGTATATATATTTTCATATAAATTTACATTATTTTATGTGTATTTTGTACATATATTTTATTACAAATCTACCTTATTTTATGTTTATTTTGTATATGTATTTTGTATATTTATATTTATCCAAATACACATTCTTTTATTGGTATTTTGTTTATTTATTTTAAATCGAATTTACATTATTTTATGTGTATTTTGTATACATTTTTTATACGTATTTATTAATTTTATGTGTATTTTATATATATATTTTTATAGAAATGTACGTTTTTTTATTTGTATTCGTATATATATTTTGAAACAAATTTACATTGTTTTATATGTATTTTTGAATATCTCTTTTAATACAAATTTACCTTACTGTATATGCATTTTGTATATTTATTTCAATACAAATTTAAATATTTTATGTGTATTTTGGTATATATATTTTTATAAAAAATGCGATAATTTTTGGGAATTTTGCATCTTTATTTTCATACAAATACATTATTTTAGTGATATTCTGTGTATTTATTTTGATACGATTTTACATTATTCTATTTGTTTTTTGTATATATCTTTTTATACACATTTACATTATTTAATGTGTATCTTGCATATATATTTTATATAAATTTACGTTATTTTAAGTGTATTTGTTTATATATTTTCATTCAAATTTACATTTATTTTAATTAGAAATTACATTATTTTATGTGTATTTTGTATACATTTTTTTTATACGTATTTGCTTAATTTTATGTGTATTTTGTATATATATTTTTATAGAAATCTACGTTTTTTATTTGTATTCGTATATATATTTTGAAACAAATTTACATTGTTTTATATGTATTTTTGCATATCTCTTTCAATACAAATTTACCTTATTGTATGTGCATTTTGTATATTTATTTCAATGCAAATTTAAATATTTTATGTTTTTTTTTTGTATATATATTTTTATAAGAAATGCGCTATTTTATGGGAATTTTGCATCTTTATTTTCATACAAATTTACATTATTTTAATAATATTCGGTGTATTTATTTTGATACGATGTTACATTATTCTATTTGTTTTTTGTATATACTTTTTTATACATATTTACATTATTTAATGTGTATCTTGCATATATATTTTATACAAATTAATTATCTATTATCTATTTTCATACAAATACACATTCTTTTCATGATATTTTGTTAATTTATTTTGACACGAATTTACATTATTTGATATGTATTTTGTGTATATATTTTTATACGTATTTACATAATTTCATATGTATTTTGTATATATATTTGTATAGAAATCTACTTTATTTTATGTGTATTCGTATATATATTTTGAAACAAATTTACATTGTTTTATATGTATTTTTGAATATCTCTTTCAATACAAATTTACCTTACTGTATATGCATTTTGTATATTTATTTCAATACAAATTTAAATATTTTATGTGTATTTTGGTAAATATATTTTTTTAAAAAAGCGATCATTTTTGGGAATTTTGCATCTTTATTTTCATGCAAATTTACATTATTTTATTGATATTTTGTGTATTTATTTTGATACGATTTTACATTATTCTATTTGTTTTTTGTATATATATTTTTTATACACATTTACATTATTTAATGTGTATCTTGCATATATATTTAATACAAACTTACGTTATTTTAAGTGTATTTGTTTATATATTTTCATTCAAATTTACATTATTTGATGTGTATTTTGTATATGTATTTCAATACAAATTTACCTAATTTTATGTGTATTTTGTATATTTCTTTTCAAACAAATTTAAATTATTTTTGTGTATTTTTGTATATAGTTTTATACAAATTTAGGTTATTTTATGTACGCATTTCCATTATTTAGTGTGTGTTTTGTATATATATTTTTTTGCAAATTTACTTTATTTTATGTGCATTTTTGTACATATATTTTTATAGAAATTTGCGTTATTTGTATATGTTTTCTCATACAAATTTACATTATTTTATTGCTATTTTGTTTATTTATTTTGATACGAATTACATGATTATATGTGTATTTTGTACATATTTTTTATACGTATTTACATTACTTAATGTGTATTTTGTTTATATATTTTTTAAACAAATCTACGTCATTATATGTATTTGTATAAATATTTTGATACAGATTTACATTACTTTATGTATTTTGTATGTACATTTCAATTCAAATTTAGCTTATTTAAGCTGTATTTTGTATATATATTTTCATACAAATTTAATTACTTCTGTGTATTTTTGTATATAGTTTTATACATATTTACGATATTTTATGTGTATTTTGTATATTTATATTTATACAAATACACATTCTTTTACTGGTATTTTGTTTATTTATTTTGATACGATTTTTATGTATATTTTGAATTCATTTTTTTTATACGTATTTACTTCATTTTATATGTATTTTGAATATTAATAAAATAATGTAAATTTGTATGAAAATAAAGAGGCAAAATACTCATAAAATAACGCATTTTTTTTTATTTATAAAAATATATATACCAAAATACACATAATTTTTTTTTAATTTGAATTAAAATAAATATATAAAAAACACATACAATAAGGTAAATTTGTATTGAAATAGATATGCAAAATACATATAAAACAATGTAAATTTGTTTCAAAATATATATACGAATACACATAAAATAACGTAGATTTCTATAAAAATATATATACAAAATACACATAAAATGAAGTAAATACGTATAAAAAAATGTATACAAAATACACATAAAATAATGGAAATTCGTATCAAAATAAATACACAGAATATTAATAAAACAATGTAAATTTGTATGAAAATAAAGATGCAAAATACCTATTAAATAACGCCTTTTTAAAAAAAAATATATATACCAAAATACACATGAAAAAATGAATTTGTATTAAAATAAATATACAAAATAGAAATACAATAAGGTAAATCTGTATTGAAATAGATATGCAAAATACATATAAAACAATGTAAATTTGTTTCAAAATATATATACGAATACACATAAAATAACGTAATTTGTATAAAAATATATATACAAAATACACATAAAATGAAGTAAATACGTATAAGAAAATGTATACAAAATACACATAAAAAAATGTAAATTCGTATCAAAATAAATAAACAAAATACCAATAAAAGAATGTGTATTTGTATAAATATAAATATACAAAATACACATAAAATAACGTAAATTTGTATAAAACTATACAAAAATACACAGAAGTAATTAAATTCGTATGAAAATAGATATACAAAATACAGATAAAATAAACTAAATTTGAATTGAAATGTATATACAAAATACAAAATTTTATGTGTATATTTGTATTTGTATTTAGGTTATTTATGTGTATTTTGTATGTATATTTTGATCCCAAATGACATTATTTTATTGATATTTTCTTAATTTAATTCGATACGAATTTAGATTATTTCATAGGTATTTTATATACATATTTTTATACTCATTTACATTATCTAATGTGTGTTTTGTATATATATTTTTATGCAAATTTATTTTATGTTAATTTTTGTACATATATTTTTATAGAAATTTGCGTTATTACATGTATATAGTTTTATATAAATGTTATTTTATGTGCATTTTATATATTTATATTTTACAAATACACATTCTTTTATTGGTACATTGTTTATTTACATTTATACGAATTTACACTATTTTATGTGTATTTTGTATACATTTTTTTATACGTATTTACTTAATTTTATGTGTATTTTGTATATGTATTTTTATAGAAATCTACGTTATTTTATGTGTATTCGTATATATATTCTGGAACAAATTTATATTATTTTATATGTATTTTGCATATCTATTTCAATACAAATTTACCTTATTTTAAGTGCATTTTGTATATTTATTTTAATACAAATTGAAATATTTTATGTGTATTTTGGTATCAATAATTTTATAAAAATGCATTATTTTATCGGTATTTTGCATCTTAATTTTCATACAAATTTATATTATTTTATTAATATTCTGTGTATATATTTTGATACGATTTTACATATAATCATATAATTCGTATCAAACTAAATAAACAAAATATCAATAAAATAAAGTAAATTTGTATGAGAAAACATATACAAATACATATAAAATAACGCTAATTTCTATAAAAATATATGTCCAAAAATGAACGTAAAATAAAGTAACTTTGGATAAAAATATATATACAAAACACACATTAAATAATGTAAATGCGTACATAAAATAACCTAAATTTGTATGAAAAGAAATATACAAAATACACATAAATTTATGTTAATTTGTATTGAAATACATATACAAAATACACATAAAATAATGTAAATTTGAAAGAAAATATATAAACAAATACACATATAATAACGTAAATTTGTATGAAATATATATTCAAAATACATATTAAATAATGTAAATATGTATAAAAAAATATATACAAAACACAAATAGAATAATGTAAAATCGTATCAAAATATATACACAGAATATTAATAAAATAATGTAAATTTGTATGAAAATTAAGATGCAAAATACCTATAAAATAACACATTTTTTTATAAAATTATTGATACCAAAATACACATAAAATATTTGAATTTGTATTAAAATAAATATTCAAAATGCATATACAATAAGGTAAATTTGTATTGAAATAGATATGCAAAATACATATAAAATAATGTAAATTTGTTTCAAAATATATATACGAATACACATAAAAAACGTAGATTTCTATAAAAATACATATACAAAATACACATAATATTTAGTAAATACGAATAAAAAAATGTATACAAAATACACATAAAATAATGTAAATTCGTATAAATGTAAATAAACAATATACCATTAAAAGAATGTGTATTTGTATAAATATAAATATACAAAATGCACATAAAATAACGTAAATTTATATAAAACTATATACATAAAATATCTCTTTCAATCGAAGTTTACCTTATTATATGTGCATTTTGTATATTTATTTCAATACAAATTTAAATATTTTATGTGTATTTTGGTATATATATTTTTATAAGAAATGCGCTATTTGATGGGAATTTTGCTTTTTTTTTTTTATACAAATTTACATTATTTTATTAATATTCGGTGTATTTATTTTGATACGATGTTACATTATTCTATTTGTTTTTTGTATATACTTTTTTATACATATTTACATTATTCAATGTGTATCTTGCATATATATTTTATACAAATTTATTATCTTTTATCTATTTACATACAAATACACATTCTTTTCATGATATTTTGTTTATTTATTTTGACACGAATTTACATTATTTGATATGTATTTTGTATATATATTTTTATACGTATTTACATAATTTCATATGTATTTTGTATATATATTTCTATAGAAATCTACTTTATTTTATGTTTATTCGTATATATATTTTGAAACAAATTTACATTGTTTTATATGTATTTTTGAATATCTCTTTCAATGCAAATCTACCTTACTGTATATGCATTTTGTATATTTATTTCAATACAAATTTAAATATTTTATGTGTATTTTGGTAAATATATTTTTATAAAAAATGCGATAATTTTTGGGAATTTTGCATCTTTATTTTCATACAAATTTACATTATCTTATTGATATTCTGTGTATTTATTTTGATACGATTTTACATTATTCTATTTGTTTTTTGTATATATTTTTTTTATACACATTTACATTATTTAATGTGTATCTTGCATATATATTTTATACAAATTTACGTTATTTTAAGTGTATTTGTTCATATATTTTCATTCAAATTTACATTATTTGATGTGTATTTTGTATATGTATTTCAATACAAATTTACCTAATTTTATGTGTATTTTGTATATTTCTTTTCAAACAAATTTAAATTATTTTTGTGTATTTTTGTATATAGTTTTATACAAATTTAGGTTATTTTATGTACGCATTTACATTATTTAGTGTGTGTTTTGTATATATATTTTTATGCAAATTTACTTTATTTTATGTGCATTTTTGTGAATATATTTTTATAGAAATTTGCGTTATTTTATTGCTATTTTGTTTATTTATTTTGATACGAATTACATGATTATATGTGTATTTTGTACATATTTTTTATACGTATTTACATTACTTACTGGGTATTTTGTTTATATATTTTTAAACAAATCTACGTTATTATATGTATTTGTATAAATATTTTGATACAGATTTACATTATTTTATGTATTTTGTATGTACATTTCAATTCAAATTTAGCTTATTTTAGCTGTATTTTGTATATATAATTTCATACAAATTTAATTACTTCTGTGTATTTTTTATATAGTTTTATACAAATTTACGATATTTTTTTTTGTATTTTATATATTTATATTTATACAAATACACATTCTTTTACTGGTATTTTGTTTATTTATTTTGATACGATTTTTAAGTGTATTTTGTATTCATTTTTTTTTATACGTATTTACTTCATTTTATGTGTATTTTGTATATATTTTTATAGAAATCTACGTTATTTTATATGTATTCGTATATATATTTTGAAACAAATTTACATTGTTTTATATGTATTTTTGAATATCTCTTTCAATACAAATTTACCTTACCATATATACCAAAATACACGAAAAAAATAAATTTGTATTAAAATAAATATATAAAAAACACATACAATTAGGTAAATTTGTATTGAAATAGATATGCAAAATACATATAAAACAATGTAAATTTGTTTCAAAATATATATAGGAATACACATAAAATAACGTAGATTTCTATAAAAATATATATACAAAATACACATAAAATGAAGTAAATACGTATCAAAAAATGTATACAAAATACACATAAAATAATGTAAATTCGCATCAAAATAAATATACAAAATACCAATAAAAGAATGTATTTGTATAAATATAAATATACAAAATACACATAAAATAACGTAAATTTATATAAAACTATATACAAGAATACACAGAAGTATTTTAATTTCTATGAAAATAGATATACAAAATAAGGTAAATTCGTTTCAAATTCAATAAACAAAAATCAGATAAAAGAACGTATATTTGTAGAAAAAATAAATATACAAAATACACATAAAATAACGAAAATTTGTATGAAAATATATAAAAAAATAAACAAAAATAATTTCAATTTGTATGCAAATAAATAAAATTAGGTTAATTTGTATTGAAATACATATACAAAATACACATAAAATAATGTAAATTTGAAAGAAAATATATAAACAAATACACATATAATAACGTAAATTTGTATGAAATATATGTACAAAATACACATTAAATAATGTAAATATGTATAAAAAAATATATACAAAACACAAATAGAATAATGTAAAATCGTATCAAAATATATACACAGAATATTAATAAAATAATGCAAATTTGTATGAAAATTAAGATGCAAAATACCTATAAAATAACGCATTTTTTATAAAATTATTGATACCAAAATACACATAAAATATTTCAATTTGCATTAAAATAAATATTCAAAATGCACATACAATAAGGTAAATTTGTATTGAAATAGATATGCAAAATACATATAAAATAATGTAAATTTGTTTTAAAATATATATACGAATACACATAAAATAACGTAGATTTCTATAAAAATACATATACAAAATACACAAAAAATTAAGTAAATACGTATAAAAAAATGTATACAAAATACACATAAAATAATGTAAATTCGTATAAATGTAAATAAACAATATACCAATAAAAGAATGTGTATTTGTATAAATATAAATATACAAAATGCACATAAAATAACGTAAATTTATATAAAACTATATACATAAAATAACGCAAATTTCTATAAAAATATATCCACAAAAATGAGCATAAAATAAATTTGCATAAAAATATATATACAAAACACATTTGATAATGTAAATGAGTATAAAAATATGTATAGAAAATACCTATGAAATAATCTAAATTCGTATCGAATTAAATTAAGAAAATACCAATAAAATAATGTAATTTTGGATGAAAATATATATACAAAATACACATAAAATAAACTAAATACAAATACAAATATACACATAAAATATTGTATTTTGTATATACATTTCAATTCAAATTTAGCTTATTTCATCTGTTTTTTGTATATCTATTTTCATACGAATTTAATTACTTCTGTGTATTTTTTAATATAGTTTTATACAAATTTACGTTATTTTATGTGTATTTTGTATATTTATATTTATACAAATACACATTCTTTTATTGGTATTTTGTTTATTTATTTTGATACGAATTTACATTATTTTATGTGTATTTTGTATACATTTTCTTATACGTATTTACTTCATTTTATGTGTATTTTGTATATATTTTATACAAATCTACGTTATTTTATGTATTCGTATATATATTTTGAAACAAATTTACATTGTTTTATATGTATTTTGCATATCTATTTCAATACTGATTTTCCTTATTGTATGTGTATTTTGTATATTTATTTTAATACAAATTCATTTTTTCATGTGTATTGTGGTATATATATTTTTATAAAAAATGCGTTATTTAATGGGTATTTTGCATCTTTATTTTCATACAAATTTACATTGTTTTATTAATATTCTGTGTATTTATTTTGATACGATTTCACATTATTCTATCTGTTTTTGTATATATATTTTTTATACATATTTACATTATTTAATGTGTACTTTGTATATTTTAAAACAAATTTACGTTATTTTATGCGCATCTGTTAAAATATTTTGATACAAATTTACATTATTTTATGTATTTTGTATATATATTTCAATACAAATTTAGTTTATTTTAAATTTAGTATATTTTGTATATCTATTTTCATTCGTATCAAAATAAATAAACAAAATAGCAATAAAATAATGTATATTTGTATGAGAAAACATATACAAATACACATTAAATAACGCAAATTTCTAAAAAAATATATGTACAAAAATGCACATAAAATAAAGTAAATTTGCATAAAAATACATATACAAAACAGACGTTAAATAATGTAAATGAGTCCATAAAACTATATACAAAAATACACCAAAATATTTAAAATTTGTATGAAAAGAAATATACAAAATACACATAAAATTAGGTAAATTTGTATTGAAATACATATACAAAATACACATAAAATAATGTAAATTTGAATGAAAATATATAAACAAATACACTTAAAATAACGTAAATTTGTATCAAATATATATGCATGATACACATTAAATAATGTAAATGTGTATAATAAAATATATAAAAAAAAGAAATAGAATAATGTAAAATCCTATCAATATAAATACACAGAATATCAATAAAATAATGTAAATTTGTATGAAAAGAAAGATGCAAAATTCCCATAAAATAGCGCATTTTTTATAAAAAATATAAATAACAAAATACACATAAAATATTTAATTTTTTATTGAAATAAATATATGAAATGCATATACAGTAAGGTAAATATGTATTGAAAGAGATTATCAAAAATACATATAAAACAAAGTAGATTTGTTTCAAAATATATATACGAATACACATAAAATAACGTAGATTTCTATAGAAATATATATACAAAATACACATGAAATTATGTAAATACGTATAAAAATATATATACAAAATACATATCTAGGTAAATTCGTGTCAAAATAAATAAACAAAATATCATGAAAAGAATGTGTATTTGTATGAAAATAAATAATAGATAATAAATTTGCATGAAATATATATGCAAGATACACATTAAATAATGTAAATATGTATAAAAAATATATACAAAAAACAAATAGAATAATGTGAAATCGTATCAAAATAAATACACCGAATATTAATAGAATAATGTAAATTTGTATGAAAATAAAGATGCAAAATTCCCATCAAATAGCGCATTTCTTATAAAAATATATATGCCAAAATAGACATAAAATATTTAAATTTGTATTGAAATAAATATACAAAATGCACATACAATAAGGTAAACTTGTATTGAAATAGATATGCAAAAATACATATAAAACAATGTAAATTTGTTTCAAAATACGAATACACATAAAATAAGTAGATTTCTATATAAATATATATACAAAATACACATAAAATTAAGTAAATACGTATAAAAATAGATACCCAAAATACACATAGAATTATGTAAAATTGTTTAAAAAAAATAAACAATATAAATAAAATAATGTAAATTTGTATGAAAATAAAAATGCAAAATACTCATAAAATAAAGCATATTTTTGTAAAAATACATATACTAAAATACACATAGCATAATTAAATTTGTATTAAAATTAATATACAGAATGCATATACAATAAGGTAAATTTGTATTGAAAAAATATGCAAAATACACATAAAACAGTGTAAATTTATTTCAAAATCTATATACGAATACTCATAAATCAACGTAGATTTCTATAGAAATATATATACAAAATACACATCAAATGATGTAAACACGTATAAATATATATATATATATATATATATATATATATATATATATATATATATATATATATATATATATATATATATATATATATATATATATATATATATATATATATATATATATTTAACATTAAATAATGTAAATTAGAGTCAAAATATATAAACAAAATATCTATAAAAGAATGTGTATTTGTTTGATAATATATATACAATACTCATTAAATTACCTAAATTTGTATTAAAATATATAAAAAAATACACAAAAATAATTTTAATTTGTTTGAAAATAAATATACAAAATACACATAAAATTAGGTAAATTTGTACTGAAATACATTTACAAAATACACATAAAATAATGTAAATTTGAATGAAAATATATAAACAAATACACTTAAAATAACGTAAATTTGTATAAAATATATATAAAAAATACACATTAAATAATGTAAATATGTATAAAAAAATATATACAAAACACAAATAGAATAATATAAAATCGTATCAAAATAAATACACAGAATATTAATTAAATAATGTAAATTTGTATGAAAATTATGATGCAAAATACCCATAAAGTAACGCATTTTTTATAAGATTATATATTCAAGACACACATAAAATATTTGAATTTGTATTAAAATAAATATACAAAATGCACATACAATAAGGTAAATTTGTATTGAATTAGATATGCAAAATACATATAAAACCATGTAATTTTTTTTCAAAATATATATACGAATACACATAAAATAACGTAGATTTCTATGAAAATAAATATACAAAATACACATCAAATGAAGTAAATACGTATAAAAAAAGGTATACAAAATACACATAAAATAATGTAAACTCGTATCAAAATAAATAAAGAAAATACTAATTAAAGAATGTGTATTGTGTAAATATAAATATACAAGATACAAATAAAATAACGTAAATTTATATAAAACTATATGCAAAAATACACAAAAGTAATTAAATTTGTGTGAAAATAGATATACAAAATACATGTGTATTTTGTATATTTATTTTCATACAAATTGAAATTATTTTTGTTTATTTTTTTATATAATTTCATACAAATTTTCGTTATTTTATGTGTATTTTGAATATTTATTTTTTCTACAAATATACATTCTTTTATCTGAATTTTGTTTATTGAATTTGAAACGAATTTACCTTATTTTGTATATCTATTTTCATAAATTAAAATACTTCTGTGTATTTTTGTATATAGTTTTATATAAATTTACGTTATTTTATGTGTATTTTGTATATTTATATTTATACAAATACACATTCTTTTATTGGTATTTTGTATATTTATTTTGATGCGAATTTACATTATTTTATGTGTATTTTGTATACATTTTTTTTATACGTATTTACTTCATTTTATGTGTATTTTGCATATATATTTTTATAGAAATCTACGTTATTTTATGTGTATTCGTATATATATTTTGAAACAAGTTTACATTGTTTTATATTTATTTTGCATATCTATTTCAATACAAATTTACCTTATTGTATGTGTTTTTTATATATTTATTTTAATACAAATTTAATTTTTTTATGTGTATTTTGGTATATATGGTAAGGTAAATTTGTATTGAAAGAGATATTCAAAAATACAAATAAAACAATGTGAATTTGTCTCAAAATATATATACGAATACACATAAAATAACGTAGATTTCTATAAAAATATATACAAAATACACATAAAATGAAGTAAATACGTATAAAAAAATGAATACAAAATACATATAAAAATCGTATCAAAATAAATAAACAAAATACCAGGAAAAGAATGTGTATTTGTATAATTATAAATATACAAAATACACAAAAAATATCGTAAATTTGTATAAAACTATATACAAAAATACACAGAAGTAATTAAATTTGTATGAAAATATATATACAAAATACAGCTAAAATAAGCTAAATTTGAATTGAAATGTACATACAAAATACATAAAATAATGTAAATCTGTATGAAAATATTTATACAAATACATATAATAACATAGATTTGTTTAAAAATATATAAATAAAATACACATTAAGTAATGTAACTACGTATAAAATTTGTACAAAATACACATATAATCATGTAATTCGTATCAAAATAAATAAACAAAATAGCAATAAAATAATGTAAATTTGTATGAGAAAACATATAAAAATAACGCAAATTTCTATAAAAATATATGTACAAAAATGCACATAAAATAAAATATATTTGCATAAAAATATATATACAAAACACACACTAAATAATGTAAATCTGTACATAAATAACCTAAATTTGTATAAAACTATATACAAAATACACAAAAATAATTTAAATTTGTTTGAAAAGAAATATACAAAATACACATAAAATTAGGTAAATTTGTATTGAAATACATATACAAAATACACATCAAGTAATGTAAATTTGAATGAAAATATATAAACAAATACACTTAAAATAACGTAAATTTGTATAAAATATATATGCAAGATACACATTAAATAATGTAAATGTGTATAAAAAATATATACAAAAAACAAATAGAATAATGTAAAATCGTATCAAAATAAATACACAGAATATCAATAAAATAATGTAAATTTGTATGAAAATAAAGATGCAAAATTCCCAAAAATTATCGCATTTCTTAAAAAATATATTTACCAAAATACACATAAAATATTTAAATTTGTATTGAAATAAATATACAAAATGCATATACAGTAAGGTAAATTTGTATTGAAAGAGATATTCAAAAATACATATAAAACAATGTAAATTTGTTTCAAAATATATATACGAATACATAAAATAAAGTAGATTTCTATAGAAATATATATACAAAATACATATGAAATTATGTAAATACGTATAAAAATATATATACAAAATACATATCAAATAATGTAAATTCGTGTCAAAATAAATAAACAAAATATCATGAAAAGAATGTGTATTTGTATGAAAATAGATAATAGATAATAAATTTGTATAAAATATATATGCAAGGTACACATTAAATAATGTAAATATGTATAAAAAAGTATATACAAAAAACAAATAGAATAATGTAACATCGCATCAACATAAATACACCGAATATTAATAAAATAATGTAAATTTGTATGAAAATAAAGATGCAAAACTCCCATAAAATAGCGCATTTCTTATAAAAATATATATACCAAAATACACATAAGATATTTAAATTTGCATTGAAATAAATATACAAAATGCACATACAATAAGGTAAATTATATTGAAAGAGATATGCAAAAATACATATAAAGCAATGTAAATTTGTTTCAAAATATATATACGAATACAAATAAAAATACCTAGATTTCTATAAAAATATATATACAAAATACACATAAAATTAAGTAAATACGTTTAAAAATATGTATACAAAATACACATAAAATAATGTAAATTCGAATTAAAATAAATAAGCAAAATACCAATAAAAGAATGTGTATTTGGATAAATATAAATATACAAAATACACATACAAAATAAAACATAACATAAGGTAGATTTGTAATAAAATATATGTACACATAAAATAATGTAAATTTTATGAAAATATATATACAAATACACATAAATTACTATGAATTTGTATAAAATTATATATTCAAAATAAATATTAAATAATGTAAATGCGTATAAAAATATATATAAAAAGTACATATAAAATAATGTAAAATCGTATCAATATAAATCAACAAAATACCAATAAAATAATATATATTTGAATGAAAATAGATTTACAAAATACAACAACATAACTAAATTTGTATTGAAATATATACAAAATACATATAAATAATTTGAGTTTGTATGAAAATAGATATATAAAATACATAAAACTAGGTAAATTTGTTTTGAAATGTATATACAAATAGCCATAAAATATTGTAAATTTGTGTCAAAATATATAAACAAATACACATAAATAACGTAAATTTGTATGAAAATATATACAAAATACACATAGAATAATGTCAATTGCATCAAAATGAATGAGCAGAATATCAATAAAATAATGTAAATTTGTATGAAAATAAAGATGCAAAATACCCAAAAAATAAAGCATATGTTTATAAAAATACAGATACAAAAATACACATCGAATAATTAAATTTGTATTAAAATTAATTTTCAAAATGCGTATATAACAATGTAAATTTGTATTGAAAAAATATGCAACATACACGTTTACTCATACAAATTTATATTATTTTATTGGTATTTTGTTTATTTATTTTGATACGAATTACATGATTATATGTGTATTTTGTACATATTTTTTGATACGTATTTACATTATGTAATGTGTATTTTCTTTATATATTTTCATACAAATTTACGTTATTATATGTGTATTTGTATAAATATTTTTATACAAATTTACTTATTTCATGTATTTTGTATATATATTTCAATTCAAATTTAGCTTATTTTGTGTATTTTGTATATATTTTCACATATTTAATTACTTCTGTGTATTTTGTATATAGTTTTATATAAATTTACGTTATTTTATGTGTATTTTGTATATTTATATTTATACAAATACACATTCTTTTATTGGTATTTTGTTTATTTATTTTGTTACGAATTTACATTATTTTATGTGTATTTTGTATACATTTTTTTATACGTATTTACCCTATTTTATGTGTATTTTGTATATATATTTTTATAGAAATCTACGTTATTTTATGTGTATTCGTATATATATTTTGAAACAAATTTACATTGTTTTACATGTATTTTGCATATCTATAATTTTCAATACAAATTTACCTTATTGTATGTTTTTTGTATATTTTTTAATACAAATTTTATTTTTGATGTGTATTTTATATATATTTTATAAAAAAAAGCGTTATTTTATGGGTATTTTGCTATATTAAAAAAAAAAACGCAAAATAAATAAAAACAGTAAATTTGTGTTTTAAAAATATATATACACATACACAAAAAACGTGATTTCTATAGAAATATATATACAAAATAACATGAAATTATGTAAATACGTATAAAAATATATATGTAAAATACATATTAAGTAATGTAAATTCGTGTCAAAAATAAATAAACAAAATATCATGAAAAGAATGTGTATTTGTATGAAAATAAATAATAGATAATAAAATTGTATGAAATATATAAGCAAGAAACAAATAAAATAATTTTAATATTTAAAAAAAAAATATAAATATAAACAAAAAACAAAAATAATAATGTAAAATCGTATAAAAATAAATACACTGAATACTAATAAAATAATGTAAATTTGTATGAAAATAAAGATGCAAAATTCCATCAAATAGAGCATTTCTTATAAAATATATATACCAAAATACACATAAATATTTAAATTTGTATTGAAATAAATATAAATGCACATACAATAAGGTAAACTTTATTGAAAGAGATATGCAAAATACATATAAATAATGTAAATTTGTTTCAATATATAAAATAACGTAGATTTCTATAAATATATATATAAATACACATAAAATTAGGTAAATACGTATAAAAATGTAAACAAAATACACATAAAATAATATAAATTGAAACAAAATAAATAAACAAAATACCAATAAAAGAATGTATTTGTTCTGTATTTTTGTATATAGTTTTATACAAATTTATGATATTTTATGTGTATTTTGTATATTTATATTTATACAAATACACATTCTTTTACTGGTATTTTATTTATTTATTTTGATACGATTTTATGTGTATTTTGTATTCATTTTTTATACGTATTTACTTCATTTTATGTGTATTTTGTATATATTTTATAGAAATCAACGTTATTTTATGTGTATTCGTATATATATTTTGAAACAAATTTACATTCTTTTTATATGTATTTTGCATATCTATTTCAATACAAATTTACCTTACAGTATATGCATTTTTATATTTATTTTAATACAAATTTTATTTTTATGGCTATTTTGCATCTTTATTTTCATACAAATTTACATTATTTAATTAATATTCTGTATTTATTTTGATACGATTTTACATTATTCTATTTGTGTTTTGTATATATTTTTATACATATTTACATTATTTAATTAGTATTTTGTATATATATTTGATACAAATTTACGTTATTTTAAGTGTATATGTTTATATATTTTCATTCAAATTTCCATTATTTTATGTGTATTTTGTATATGTATGTAATACAAATTTAATTTTATGCATTTTGTATATTTATTTTCATACAAATTTAAATTATTTTTGTGTATTTTGTATATAGTTTTATACAAACTTAGGTTATTTTATGAGTATTTTGTATATCTATTTTCATACCAACACATTCTTTTATTGATATTTTGTTTATTTATTTTGACGAGAATTTAAATTATTTAATGTGTATTTTGTATATATATTTTATACGTATTTATCATTTCATGTGTATTTTGTATATATATTTCTATAGAAATCTACGTTATATTATGTGTATTCGTATATAGATTTTAAACAAATTTACACTTTTATGTATTTTGCATATTTTTCAATAAATTTACTTATTGTATATGCATTTTGTATATTAATTTTAATACAAATTTAATTATTCTGTGTATTTTGTATATGTATTTTATAAAAATATGATTTATTTTATGGGTATTTTGCATCTTTATTTTCATACAAATTTACGTTATTTTATTGATATTCTGCCTATTCATTTTGATATGATTTGACATTATTCTATGTGTATTTTGTATATATTTCATACAAATTTACGTTATTTTATGTGTATTTGTTTATATAATTTGACACAAATTTACAATATTTTATGGGTATTTTGTATATATATTTCTAAGGAAATGTACCTAGTTTTATGTGTATTTTGAATATCTATTTTCATATAAACTCAAATTATTTAAATGTATTTTTGTTTATATTTCAACACAAATTTTAGTTAGTTATGTGTATTTTGTAAATCTTTTCATTCAAATATATATTATTTTATTGGTATTTTGTTGATTTATCTATTTTGATTATATAATTTTATACAAATATATTATTTTATGTATTTGTATATATTTTCATATAAATTTATATTATTTTAAGTGTATTTTGTACATATATTTTATAACAAATTTATTTTTTTATGTTTATTTTGTATGTATTTTGTACATTTATATTTATACACGCTATTTATACAAATTTATATTATTTTATTGGTATTTTGTTTATTTATTTTGATACGAATTACATGATTATATGTGTATTTTGCACATTTTTTATACCTATTTACATTATTTAATGTGTATTTTTTATATATTTTTTACAAATTTACGTTAATATGTGTATTTGTATATTTATATTTATAAATTTATTTTTTTATTATATTTTGTATATTATGGATATGAATTTACATTATTTTATGTATTTTGTATAAATATTTTTTACACATATTTATTATTTTATGTGTATTTTGTATATATTTTGTTAGAAATTCATGTTATTTTATGTGTATTCACATATTTTGAAACAAATTTACATTGCTTTATATGTATTTTGTATATCTATTTCAGTACAAATTTACCTTATTGTACATATAAAACAATGTAAATTTGTTTCAAAATATATGCAATGAATACACATAAAATAACGTAGATTTCTAAAATATATATACAAAATACACATAAAATTAAGTAAATACGGATAAAAATGTAAACAAAACACACATAAAATAATGTAAATTGAAACAAAATAAATAAACAAAATATTAATAAAAGAATGTATTTGTATAAATATAAATGTACAAAATAATATACAAAAAAAAACATAAAATAAGGTAAATTTGTAATGAAATATATGTATAAAATACACATAAAATAATGTAAATTTATATGAAAATATATATACAAATACACATAAAATACCATGAATTTGTATAAAAAAATATATTCAAAATAAATATTAAGTAATGTAAATGTATAGAAATATATATACAAAGTACATATAAATAATGTAAATTGTATCAATATAAATCAACAAAATTAATAAAATAATATATATTTGAATGAAAATAGATTTACAAAATACACATAACCCAACTAAAATTTGTATTGAAATATATACAAAAATACATAAAATAATTTGAGTTTGAATGAAAATAGATATTCAAAATCCACATAAAATAGGTAAATTTCTTTTTGAAATATATATAAAAATACCCATAAAATATTGTAAATTTGTGTCAAATATATAAACAAATACACATAAAATAACGTAAATTTGTATGAAAATATATAGAATACACATAGAATAATGTCAAATCGTATCAAAATGAATGAGCAGAATATCAATAAAATAATGTAAATTTGTATGAAAATAAAGATGCAAAATACCCATAAAATAACGCCTATTTTATAAAAATACATAGTAAAATACATAGAATAATTAAATTTGTATTAAAATTAATATACAAAATGCATATACAATAAATTTAAATTTGATTATATTGAATGAAATATATACAAAATAAACATAAAATAAGGTAAATTTGTAATAAAATATACAAGAATACACATAAAATAATATAAATTTGTATGAAAATATATATAAAATACACATAAACATGAATTTGTATAAAATTTGTTTCAAAATATATACGAATACACACAATAAAAATAACGTAAATTTATGAAAATGTATATATAAATACACATAAAATAATTTAAATACGTAGAAAAATATATATACAAAATACACATAAAATAATGTAAATTAGTAAAAAATTCAATACACAAAATTCCAATAAAAGAATGTATATTTGTAGGAATATATATATACAAAAAACTTTTTTTTGTATAAGTATTTTGATACAAATTTACATTATTTTTTGTATTTTGTATATATATTTCAATTCAAATTTAGCTTATTTTACGTGTATTTTGTATATCTATTTATTTTAATACAAAATCAAATATTTTATGTTTTTTCGTATATATATTTTCATAAAAAATGCGTTATTTTATGGTTATTTTGCATCTTAATTTTCATACAAATTTACATTATTTTATTAATATTTTCTGTATTTATTTTGATACGATTTTACATTATTTTATTTGTGTTTTGTATATATTTTTTTATACATATTTACATTATTTAATGTGTTTTTTGTATATATATTTGATACAAATTTACGTTATTTTAAGTCAATATGTTTATATATTTTCATTCAAATTTACATTATTTTATGTGTATTTTGTATATGTATTTCAATACAAATTTAACTAATTTTATATGTTTTTTGAATATTTATTTTCATACAAGTTTAAATTATTTTTGTGTATTTTTGTTTATAGTTTTATCCAAATTTAGGTTATTTCATGTGTATTTTGTATATCTATTTTCATACAAATACACATTCTTTTCATGATATTTTGTTTATTTATTTTGACACGAATTAACATTATTTAATGTGTATTTTGTATATATATTTTTATACGTATTTACATTATTTCAAGTGTATTTTGTATATATATATATTTCTATAGAAATCTGCGTTATTTTATGTGTATTCGTATATATATTTTGAAACAAATTTACATTGTTTTATGTGTATTTTGCATTTTTTTTCAATACAAATTTACATTATTGTATGTGCATTTTGTATATTAATTTTATTACAAATCTGATTAATCTATGTGTATTTTTGTATATGTATTTAAAAAAAATATGCTTTATTTCATGGGTATTTTGCATCTTTATTTTCATACAAATTTTCATTATTTTATTGATATTCTGTGTATTTATTTTGATATGATTTTACATTATTCTATGTGTATTTTGTATATATATTTTATATAAAATGTATTTGTTTTCATTTCATGCCAAATCTACATTATTTTATGTGTTTTTTGTATATGGATTTAAATACAAATTTAACTAGTTATATGTATTTGTATATTTATTTTGTATGTATATTTTCACAGAAATTTACTTATTTTATGAGAATTGTATATATATTTTGATAGAAATTTACATAATTAATGTATTTTGCATATCTATTTCAATACAAATATACTTATTGTACGTGCATTTGTATATTTATTTAATACAAATTTAATTATTTTATATGTATTTTTGTATATATATTTTATTCAAATATGTTATTATATGGATATTTTGCATCTTTATTTTCATACAAATTTATATTATTTTATTGATATTCTCTTTATTTATTTTGATACGATTTAATATTATTTTATGTGTTTTTTGTATATATATTTTTGTATATATTTACATTAGTTAATGTTCATTTTGTATATATATTTATCTAAATTTACATTATTTTATGTGTATTTGTTTCTATATTTTCACATATTTACATTATTTTATGTATTTTTGTATATGTATTTTATAGAAATCTACGTTATTTTATGTGTATTCTGCATATATATTTTGAAACAAATTTACATTATTTTATATGTATTTTGCATATCTATTTCAATGCAAATTTACCAAATTGTATGTGCATTTTATATTTATTTTAATACAAGTTCAAATATTTTATGTGTATTTTGGTATCAATAATTTATAAAAATGTTATTTTATAGGTATTTTGCATCTTAATTTTCATTTTATATGTATTTTGTATATATATTTTTATACGCTTTTACATTATTTAACATTTATTTTATATATATTTTTATACAAATTTGGTATTTTATGTGTATTTGTATATATATTTCATATAAATTTACATTATCGTATGTGTATTTTGTACATATATTTTTTTACAAATCTACCTTATTTTATGTTTATTTTTTATGTGTATTTGCTATATTTATATTTATCCAAATACACATTCTTTTATTGGTATTTTGTTTATTTATTTTGATACGAATTTACATTATTTTATGTGTATTTTGTATACATTTTTTTATACTTATTTACATAATTTTAAGTGTATTTTCTATATATATTTTTAAAGAAATCTACGTGTTTTTTATTTGTATTCGTATATATTTTGAAAGAAAATTACATTGTTTTATGTATTTTGCATATCTCTTTCAATACAAATTTCACCTTTTATTATATGTGCATTTTGTATATTTATTTCAATAACAAATCTCAAATATTCTTATGTATGTATTGGTATATATATTTCTATAAGAAATGCGTGTTTTATGGTATTCTAATTTTGCATCTTATTTTCATAAGGCCAAATTTACACTATTTTATTATTATTCGGTGTATTTATGTTGATACGATTTGGTACATTATTTATTTGTTTTTTGTATATTAAATTTCTTTTATGCCATTATTTACATTATTTAATGTAGATCTTGCATATATTAATTTTATACAAATTTATTATTCACATTATCTATTTCTTGCCAAATGGCCACATTTTTTTCTCATGTATGATATTTTGTTTATTTATTTTGATTAATGAGTTTTTGTTACATTATTTGATACATATTTTGTATATATATTTTTTATACGCATTTTACATAATTTCATATGTATTTTGTATATATATTTCTATAGGAAAAACTACTTTATTTTATGTGTTTTCGTATATATATTTTGAAACAAAATTCTACATTGTTTTATATGTATTTTTTAATATCTCTTTCAATACAAAATTTACCTTTTACTGTATATGCATGATTATATTTATTTCAATACACAAATTTAAATATTTATGTAGTATTTTGGTATATATATTTTTATAAAAATGTGTGATAATTGCAATTTTGCATCTTTATTTTCTATTACAAATTTACGTATTTTATTGATATTCTGTTTATTTAATTTAATGCAATCTTACATTATTCTATTTGTTTTTGTATATATTTTTACATGCATTTCACATTATTTAATACATGTATCTTGCATATATATTTTATACAAATTTACGTTATTTTAAGTGTATTTGTTTATATATTTTCACTCAAATTTACATTTTTGATGTGTATTTTGTATATGTATTTCATGCCAAATTTCTACTCTAATTTTATGTGTGTATTTTGTATATTTCTTTTTCAAACAAATTTAAATTATTTTGTGTATTTTTGTATATAGTTTTATACAAATTTAGGTTATTTTATGTAACGCATTTTACATTTATTTAGTGTGTTTTGTATATATATTTTTATGCTAAAATTTACTTTATTTTATGTAGCATTTTGTACATATATTTTTATAGAAATTCTTGCGTTATTTGTATATGTTTTTCTCATACAAATTTACATTATTTTATCCTGTTATTTTACATTTTATTTATTTTGATACTGAATTACAGGGATTATATGTGTATTTGTACATATTTTTTATATGTATTTACATTACTTAATGTGTATTTTTGTTTTATATATTTTTAAACAAATCTACATTATTATATGTATTTGTATAAATATTTTGATACAGCTAATTTACATTATTTTATGTATTTTGTATGTACATTTCTAATTCAAATTTAGTATATTTTAGCTGTATTTTGTATATATATTTTCACACAAATTTAATAACTTCTGTGTATTTTGCATATAGTTTTATATACCATTTGACGATATTTTATGTATTTTGTATATTTATATTTATGTCAAATACACTTTTCTTTACTGGTATTTTGTTTATTTATTTTGGATACGATTTTATGTATTTTTGTAATAATTATTTTATGTACTTATTTTGTTTATTTATTTTGGATACTAATTACATGATTATATGTGTATTTTGTACATATTTTTTATACGTATTTTACATTACTTAATGTGTATTTTGCCTATATATTTTAAACAACCTACGTTATTATATGTATTTGTCATAAATATTTTGATGCCAGATTTACATTATTTCTTATGTATTTTAGTAAGTAATATTTCAAATTCAAATTTAGCTTTATTTTAAATGCCGTATTTTGTATATATATTTACATAAATTTACATTATTCTTTTGCGTGTATTTTGTACACATATTTCATTACAAATTTCCTGGTCTTTTATTTTATGTTTATTTTTTATGTAGTATTTTAAGAATATATTTATATTTATAATAAATGTCAATATCTTTTCTTATTTATATTTTTGGTTTTATTTATTTGTTTCGAATTTATACTTTTAATGTATTTGCTTTACATTTTTATATACGTATTTACCTAGTTTTATGTGTATTTTTTGTATATATTTTTATAGGAATCTACGTTATTTTATGTATATTCGCATATATATTTTGAAACAAATTTACATTGTTTTATATGTATTTTTGCATATCTCTTTCAATAGAAGTTTTATTGTAGCATTACTTATATTTATTTCAACACAAATTTAAATATTTTATGTGTATTTGGTATATATTTTTATAAGAAATGCTATATTGATGGGGGAATTTTGCATCTTTATTTTCATAGGTAAATTTCACATTATTTTATTGAATCATTGGGTGTATTTATTTTGATACGATTTTACATTATTCTCTTGTTTTTTATATCTTATATTTTTATACATATTTACATTTATTTAATGTGTATTCCTGTATATATATTTCATACAAATTTATTATCTATTGATTTATTTCTTCATACAAATACATTCTTTTCTTGAAGGATATTTTGTTTATTTATTTTGACAATGAATTTTATTATCATTACTTATCATGTATTTTATATATATATATATATATATATATATATATATATATATATATATAGTATATATATATTTTTTATAACGCATTTCTGTTATTAATTCTATGTAGTATTTTGTATATATTTTCTATAGAAATCTCATGTTATTATATGTACTGTATTCGTATATATAATTTGAAACAAATTTACATTGTTTTTTATTTGGTATTTATGTTTTTTCAATATCAAATTTACCATTGTATGTGTGCATTTTGTATATTAATTTTAATACAAATTTGAATTATTTTATGTATTTTGTATATGTATTTTCAAAAAAAAATATGCTTTTATCTTATAAGTATTTTGCATCTTTATTTTCATGCCGTAATTTAAATTATTTTATTGATATTCTGTGTACTTATTTTGATAATGATTTTTATATCATTCTATGTATAACAAAAACTAAATCCAGAATACACAAAAATAGATATGTAAAATACATATAAACAATGTAAATTTGTTTCAAAATATATATATGAATACACATGAAATAAGGTATATTTCTAAATATATATATATGCTAAAAATAACACATAAAAATTAAGTAAATACGTATAAAAAAATGTATATAAAAACACATAAAATAATGTGTAAATTAGTATCAAATAAATAAACAAAATATCAATAAAAGAATGTGTATATATATATATATATTACATATATATATATATATATATATATATATATATATATATATACATATATATATACATACATATATATATACATACACATTAAATAAATATGAATTTGTTTAAAAACTATACAAAATACACATGAATGATGAATAATACAAAATATGGTGCAAAATACACATTAAATATTATTGTAAATTAGCAAAAATAAAACAACAAATATCAATAAAAGAATGTAATTGTATGAAATAGATACGCTGTGTAAATACATAAAATAACCGCAAATTTTGTATCAAATTATGCTAAGGTGTACACAAAATATTTTAAATTTGGTATGAAAACAAATTCCACAAAATACACATGCCAGGTAATTTATATTGAACATATTCACAAATACACATAAAAATAATGTAAATTTTGAATGAAAAGGCAAACAAATACATTAAATAACGTAAATTTGTATAAAAATATGTACAAAACACAAATATAATAATGTAAAATCGTATCAAATAAAATAATATTGTGAATATTAATAAAATAATGTAATTTGTAAGAAAATAAAGAAGCAAAATACCTATAAAATAACGGTATTTTGTTTTATACAGGTGGTGGAT